>NC_060190.1:7860655-7940655 GCF_021184085.1 Oncorhynchus gorbuscha | reverse complement strand
ACTAAAACTGGAGCCCTCACAGTATCCACACTCTACTGTCTTCACACTTAAACATGAGCCCTCACAGTATCCACACTGTACTGTCTTCACACTTAAACTGGATCCCTCACAGTATCCACACACTACTGTCTTCACACTTAAACTGGAGCCCTCACAGTATCCACACAGTACTGTCTTCACACTTAAACATGAGCCCTCACAGTATCCACACAGTACTGTCTTCACACTTAAACTGGAGCCCTCACAGTATCCACACAGTACTGTCTTCACACTTAAGCTGGAGCCTTCACAGTATCCACACACTACTGTCTTACACACTTAAACTGGAGCCCTCACAGTATCCACACAGTACTGTCTTCACACTTAACATTGCCCATTTAGTGTCCATTCAGAGTCATTTGTGAAATAATTGGTCCTTTAAATCGAAGTATTTGTTGTGGCAATGGTTTTATTAACAATATGACCAAATAAATGTCAGTGAACATTATAAGCCAGTATAATAGCCTATACAGGTATATAATTAAACTTCTGATTACATAGATTACAAACTGGTAGAAACAGTCAGCTCTGTACTTTAAAACCAGCAGGTCAAGGCTGGTGATTGTGTCCATATGTGTCCACACACATATGTACACACACACATGCACACAATTGCAGAGCTGAATAGTTGATTAGTCGTGATGGTGACTCGAGGCTGAGCCAAGCTGTTGCTGATATCTGTAAGATATGAGCCAAAGTGTCAACGCTCCAATCAATCATTTCTCAGGCCTCTCAATTCCCTCCTTTGTCTTCCCTCAGTCTTCCTCTCCTCCTTTGCTTTATTTTTGTATTACCCCTCAATTAGGTCTTATCTGTAGTGGTAAACTTGGCCCTCTACTTCCTTATCTCAGAGACTTGGCCGACCAAGGGTCTCTGGTGTCAGGAAAGAAAAGGAGGGGCAGAGAGGAGAGAGGAGAGAGAAGAGAGGAGAGAGGAGAGAGAAGAGAGGAGAGGCAGAGAGAAGAGAGATGAGAGGAGTGAGAAGAGAAGAGAGGCAGAGAGAAGAAAGAAGAGATGAGAGAAAGAGAGGAGAGAGAATAGAGAAGAGAAGAGCTCCCGCTCAGCCCAGTCAAAACTCCCTCACGACGCCAGGACAGCGGAGTCAATCACCACCTTCCGGAGACACCTGAAACCCCACCTCTTTAAGGAATACCTAGGAAAGGATAAGTAATCCCTCTCACCCCCCCCCCTTTAAGATTTAGATGCACTATTGTAAAGTGACTGTTCCACTCGATGTCATAAGGTGAATGCACCAATTTGTAAGTCGCTCTGGATAAGAGCGTCTGCTAAATGACTTAAATGTAAATGTAAATGTAAATGTAAGAGAGAGGAGAGATAGGAGAGATGAGAGAGAAGAGAGGAGAGAGAAGAGAGAAAGAGAGGAGAGAGAAGATAGTAGAGAGGGAGAGAGGAGAGAGGAGAGAGGAGAGAGGAGAGAGGAGAGAGGAGAGAGGAGAGAGGAGAGAGAAAGGAAAGAAAGAGAGGTGAAAAGAGAGAAGAGAGGAGAGAGAAAGAGAGGAGAGAGAATAGAGGAGAGAGAAGAGAGCAGAGAGAAGAGAGAAGAGAGGAATGAGAAGAGAGGATAGAAGAGAGAAGAGATGAGAGAGGAGAGAGAAAGATATGAGAGAGAAGAGAGAAGAGAAGAGAGAGGAGATATAGGAGCGTGGAGAGAGAAGAGAAGAGATGAGAGAGAATAGAGGAGAGAGGAGAGAGAAAGAGAGAAGAGAAGAGGGAGAAGAGAGAAAAAGAGAAGAGAGGAGAGAGAAGCTAGGGAGATGAGAGAGAAGGGAGAAGAGAGGGAGAGAGGAGAGACGAGAGAAGAGAGAGAAGAGAGGAGAGAGAAGAGAGAAGAGGGAGAGAGGAGAGAGGAGAGAGGACAAAGGAGAGAGAAAGAAATGAGAGAGGAGAGAGAAAGGAAAGAAAGAGAGGAGAGAGGAGAGGAGAGAGAAGAGAGGGAGAGAGGAGAGAGAGAGAGGAGAGGAGAGAGAAGAGAGGGAGAGAGAAGAGATGAGAGAGGAGATATGATTGAGGAGAGTGAAGAGAGAAGAGAGGGAGAGAGGAAAGAAAAAGGAAAGAAAGAGGAGGGAGGAGAGAAGAGAGGAGAGAGGGAGAGAGGAGAGAGAGAGGAGAAAGAAGAGAGCAGAGAGAAGAGAGGAATGAGAAGAGAGGAGAGAGGGAGGACAGAAGAGAGAGGGAGGAGAGAAGAGGGAGGGAGGAGAGAAGAGAGGAGAGAGAAAGAGAGGAGAGAGTGGAGAGGAGAGAGAAGAGAGGAGAGAGAAGGGAGGAGAGAGAAAGAGAGGAGAGAGAGGAAGGAGAGAGAAGAGAGGAGAGAGAAAGATAGCAGAAAGAAGAGAGGAATGAGAAGAGAGGGTAGAAGAGAGGGTAGAAGAGAGAAGAGAGAAGAGATGAGAGAGGAGAGAGAAAGATAGAAGAGAGAAGAGAAGAGAGGAGATATAGGAGAGAGGAGAGAGAAGAGAGGAGAGAGAGGAGAGAGAATAGAGGAGAGAGGAGAGAGAAAGAGAGGGGATAGAAGAGAGAAGAGAAGAGAGGAGAGAGAAGAGAGGGAGAGAAGAGAGAAGAGAGGGAGAGAGGAGAGAAGAGAGGAGAGAGAGAAGAGAGGAGATAGAAGAGAGAAGAGAGAAGAGAGGCGATAGAAGAGAGAAGAGAGGGAGAGAGGAGAGAGGAGAGAGAGAAGAGAGGAGATAGAAGAGTGAAGAGAGAAGAGAGAAGAGAGGGAGACTTCCCTCCCTCTTCTCTCCTTCCTTCGCTTCTCTTCTCCCTCTCTCTTCTCTCCTTCCTCCCTCTTCTCTCCTCCCTCTCTCTTCTGTCCTCCCTCTCTCTTCTCTCCTCCCTCTCTCTTCTCTCCTCCCTCTCTCTTCTCTTCTCTCCTCACTCTCTCTTCTCTCCTTCCTTCTCTTCTCTTCTCCCTCTCTCTTCTCTCCTCCCTCCCTCTTCTCTCCTCCCTCTCTCTTCTCTCCTCCCTCCCTCTTCTCTCCTCCCTCTCTCTTCTCTCCTTCCTTCGCTTCTCTTCTCCCTCTCTCTTCTCTCATCCCTCTCTCTTCTCTCATCCCTCTCTCTTCTCTCCTCCCTCCCTCTTTCTCTCCTCTCTCTTCTCTCCTCCCCCTCTCTCTTCTCTCCTCCCTCCCTCTTCTCTCCCCCTCTCTCTTCTCTCCTCCCTCTCTCTTCTCTTCTCTCCTCCCTCCCTCTTCTCTCCTCCCTCCCTCTTCTCTCCTCCCTCTCTCTTCTCTCCTTCCTTCGCTTCTCTTCTCCCTCTCTCTTCTCTCATCCCTCTCTCTTCTCTCATCCCTCTCTCTTCTCTCCTCCCTCCCTCTTCTCTCCTCCCTCTCTCTTCTCTCCTCCCTCTCTCTTCTCTTCTCCCTCTCTCTTCTCTCCTCCCTCCCTATTCTCTCCTCCCTCTCTCTTCTGTCCTCCCTCTCTCTTCTCTCCTCCCTCTCTCTTCTCTCCTCCCTCTCTCTTCTCTTCTCTCCTCACACTCTTCTCTCCTTCCTTCTCTTCTCTTCTCCCTCTCTCTTCTCTCCTCCCTCCCTCTTCTCTCCTCCCTCTCTCTTCTCTCCTCCCTCTCTCTTCTCTTCTCTCCTCCCTTTCTCTTCTCTTCTCTCCTCCCTCTCTCTTCTCTCCTTCCTCCCTCTTCTCTCCTCCCTCTCTCTTCTCTCCTCCATCTCTCTTCTCTCATCCCTCTCTCTTCTCTCCCCCCTCCCTCTTCTCTCCTCCCTCTCTCTTCTCTCCTCCCTCTCTCTTCTCTGCTCCTCTCTCTTCTCTTCTCTCCTCCCTCTCTCTTCTCTTCTCTCCTCCCTCTCTCTTCTCTCTCTCCCTCTCTCTTCTCTTCTCTCCTCCCTCCCTCTTCTCTCCTCCCTCTCTCTTCTCTCCTCCCTCTCTCTTCTCTTCTCTCCTCCCTCTCTCTTCTCTCCTCCCTCTCTCTTCTCTTCTCTCTTCCCTCTCTCTTCGCTCCTCCCCTTCTCTTCTCTTCTCTCCTCCCTCTCTCTTCTCTCCTCCCTCTCTCTTCTCTTCTCTCCTCACTCTCTCTTCTCTCCTTCCTTCTCTTCTCTTCTCCCTCTCTCTTCTCTCCTCCCTCTCTCTTCTCTCATCCCTCTCTCTTCTCTCCTCCCTCCCTATTCTCTCCTCCCTCTCTCTTCTCTTCTCTCCTCCCTCTCTCTTCTCTCCTTCCTCCCTCTTCTCTCCTCCCTCTCTCTTCTCTCCTCCCTCTCTCTTCTCTCATCCCTCTCTCTTCTCTTCTCTCCTCCCTCTCTCTTCTCTTCTCTCTTCCCTCTCTCTTCGCTCCTCCCCTCTCTTCTCTTCTCTCCTCCCTCTCTCTTCTCTCCTCCCTCTCTCTTCTCTTCTCACTCTCTCTTCTCTCCTTCCTTCTCTTCTCTTCTCCCTCTCTCTTCTCTCCTCCCTCTCTCTTCTCTCATCCCTCTCTCTTCTCTCCTCCCTCCCTCTTCTCTCCTCCCTCTCTCTTCTCTCCTTCCTCCCTCTTCTCTCCTCCTCTCTCTTCTCTCCTCCATCTATCTTCTCTCATCCCTCTCTCTTCTCTCCTCCCTCTCTCTTCTCTTCTCTCCTCCCTCTCTCTTCTCTCCTCCCTCTCTCTTCTCTCATCCCTCTCTTCTTCTCTCCTCCCTCCCTCTTCTCTCCTCCCTCTCTCTTCTCTCCTCCCTCTCTCTTCTCTTCTCTCCTCCCTCTCTCTTTCTCCTCCCTCTCTCTTCTCTTCTCTTCTCCCTCTCTCTTCTCTCCTCCCTCTCTCTTCTCTCATCCCTCTCTCTTCTCTCCTCCCTCCCTCTTCTCTCCTCCCTCTCTCTTCTCTTCTCTCCTCCCTCTCTCTTCTCTCCTCCCTCCCTCTTCTCTCCTCCCTCTCTCTTCTCTTCTCTCCTCCCTTTCTCTTCTCTTCTCTCCTCCCTCTCTCTTCTCTCCTTCCTCCCTCTTCTCTCCTCCCTCTCTCTTCTCTCCTCCATCTCTCTTCTCTCATCCCTCTCTCTTCTCTCCCCCTCCCTCTTCTCTCCCCCTCTCTCTTCTCTCCTCCCTCTCTCTTCTCTGCTCCCTCTCTCTTCTCTTCTCTCCTCCCTCTCTCTTCTCTTCTCTCCTCCCTCTCTCTTCTCTCCTCCCTCTCTCTTCTCTTCTCTCCTCCCTCCCTCTTCTCTCCTCCCTCTCTCTTCTCTCCTCCCTCTCTCTTCTCTTCTCTCCTCCCTCTCTCTTCTCTCCTCCCTCTCTCTTCTCTTCTCTCTTCCCTCTCTCTTCGCTCCTCCCCTTCTCTTCTCTTCTCTCCTCCCTCTCTCTTCTCTCCTCCCTCTCTCTTCTCTTCTCTCCTCACTCTCTCTTCTCTCCTTCCTTCTCTTCTCTTCTCCCTCTCTCTTCTCTCCTCCCTCTCTCTTCTCTCATCCCTCTCTCTTCTCTCCTCCCTCCCTCTTCTCTCCTCCCTCTCTCTTCTCTTCTCTCCTCCCTCTCTCTTCTCTCCTTCCTCCCTCTTCTCTCCTCCCTCTCTCTTCTCTCCTCCCTCTCTCTTCTCTCATCCCTCTCTCTTCTCTTCTCTCCTCCCTCTCTCTTCTCTTCTCTCTTCCCTCTCTCTTCGCTCCTCCCCCTCTTCTCTTCTCTCCTCCCTCTCTCTTCTCTCCTCCCTCTCTCTTCTCTTCTCACTCTCTCTTCTCTCCTTCCTTCTCTTCTCTTCTCCCTCTCTCTTCTCTCCTCCCTCTCTCTTCTCTCATCCCTCTCTCTTCTCTCCTCCCTCCCTCTTCTCTCCTCCCTCTCTCTTCTCTCCTTCCTCCCTCTTCTCTCCTCCCTCTCTCTTCTCTCCTCCATCTATCTTCTCTCATCCCTCTCTCTTCTCTCCTCCCTCTCTCTTCTCTTCTCTCCTCCCTCTCTCTTCTCTCCTCCCTCTCTCTTCTCTCATCCCTCTCTCTTCTCTCCTCCCTCCCTCTTCTCTCCTCCCTCTCTCTTCTCTCCTCCCTCTCTCTTCTCTTCTCTCCTCCCTCTCTCTTCTCTCCTCCCTCTCTCTTCTCTTCTCTTCTCCCTCTCTCTTCTCTCCTCCCTCTCTCTTCTCTCATCCCTCTCTCTTCTCTCCTCCCTCCCTCTTCTCTCCTCCCTCTCTCTTCTCTTCTCTCCTCCCTCTCTCTTCTCTCCTCCCTCCCTCTTCTCTCCTCCCTCTCTCTTCTCTCCTCCCTTTCTCTTCTCTTCTCTTCTCCCTCTCTCTTCTCTCCTCGCTCCCTATTCTCTCCTCCCTCTCTCTTCTGTCCTCCCTCTCTCTTCTCTCCTCCCTCTCTCTTCTCTCCTCCCTCTCTCTTCTCTTCTCTCCTCACACTCTTCTCTCCTTCCTTCTCTTCTCTTCTCCCTCTCTCTTCTCTCCTCCCTCCCTCTTCTCTCCTCCCTCTCTCTTCTCTCCTCCCTCTCTCTTCTCTTCTCTCCTCCCTTTCTCTTCTCTTCTCTCCTCCCTCTCTCTTCTCTCCTTCCTCCCTCTTCTCTCCTCCCTCTCTCTTCTCTCCTCCATCTCTCTTCTCTCATCCCTCTCTCTTCTCTCCCCCTCCCTCTTCTCTCCTCCTCTCTCTTCTCTCCTCCCTCTCTCTTCTCTGCTCCCTCTCTCTTCTCTTCTCTCCTCCCTCTCTCTTCTCTTCTCTCCTCCCTCTCTCTTCTCTCCTCCTCTCTCTTCTCTTCTCTCCTCCCTCCCTCTTCTCTCCTCCCTCTCTCTTCTCTCCTCCCTCTCTCTTCTCTTCTCTCCTCCCTCTCTCTCTTCTCTCCTCCCTCTCTCTTCTCTTCTCTCTTCCCTCTCTCTTCGCTCCTCCCCTTCTCTTCTCTTCTCTCCTCCCTCTCTCTTCTCTCCTCCCTCTCTCTTCTCTCCTCCCTCTCTCTTCTCTTCTCTCTTCCCTCTCTCTTCGCTCCTCCCCTTCTCTTCTCTTCTCTCCTCCCTCTCTCTTCTCTCCTCCCTCTCTCTTCTCTTCTCTCCTCACTCTCTCTTCTCTCCTTCCTTCTCTTCTCTTCTCCCCCTCTCTTCTCTCCTCCCTCTCTCTTCTCTCCTCCCTCTCTCTTCTCTCCTCCCTCTCTCTTCTCTCCTTCCTCCCTCTTCTCTCCTCCCTCTCTCTTCTGTCCTCCCTCTCTCTTCTCTCCTCCCTCTCTCTTCTCTCCTCCCTCTCTCTTCTCTTCTCTCCTCACTCTCTCTTCTCTCCTTCCTTCTCTTCTCTTCTCCCTCTCTCTTCTCTCCTCCCTCCCTCTTCTCTCCTCCCTCTCTCTTCTCTCCTCCCTCCCTCTTCTCTCCTCCCTCTCTCTTCTCTCCTTCCTTCGCTTCTCTTCTCCCTCTCTCTTCTCTCATCCCTCTCTCTTCTCTCATCCCTCTCTCTTCTCTCCTCCCTTCCTCTTCTCTCCTCCCTCTCTCTTCTCTCCTCCCTCTCTCTTCTCTCCTCCCTCCCTCTTCTCTCCCCCCTCTCTCTTCTCTCCTCCCTCTCTCTTCTCTTCTCTCCTCCCTCCCTCTTCTCTCCTCCCTCTCTCTTCTCTCCTCCCTTTCTCTTCTCTTCTCTTCTCCCTCTCTCTTCTCTCCTCCCTCCCTATTCTCTCCTCCCTCTCTCTTCTGTCCTCCCTCTCTCTTCTCTCCTCCCTCTCTCTTCTCTCCTCCCTCTCTCTTCTCTTCTCTCCTCACACTCTTCTCTCCTTCCTTCTCTTCTCTTCTCCCTCTCTCTTCTCTCCTCCCTCCCTCTTCTCTCCTCCCTCTCTCTTCTCTCCTCCCTCTCTCTTCTCTTCTCTCCTCCCTTTCTCTTCTCTTCTCTCCGCCTCTCTCTCTCTTCTCTCCTTCCTCCCTCTTCTCTCCTCCCTCTCTCTTCTCTCCTCCATCTCTCTTCTCTCATCCCTCTCTCTTCTCTCCCCCCTCCCTCTTCTCTCCTCCCTCTCTCTTCTCTCCTCCCTCTCTCTTCTCTGCTCCCTCTCTCTTCTCTTCTCTCCTCCCTCTCTCTTCTCTTCTCTCCTCCCTCTCTCTTCTCTCCTCCCTCTCTCTTCTCTTCTCTCCTCCCTCCCTCTTCTCTCCTCCCTCTCTCTTCTCTCCTCCCTCTCTCTTCTCTTCTCTCCTCCCTCTCTCTTCTCTCCTCCCTCTCTCTTCTCTTCTCTCTTCCCTCTCTCTTCGCTCCTCCCCTTCTCTTCTCTTCTCTCCTCCCTCTCTCTTCTCTCCTCCCTCTCTCTTCTCTTCTCTCCTCACTCTCTCTTCTCTCCTTCCTTCTCTTCTCTTCTCCCTCTCTCTTCTCTCCTCCCTCTCTCTTCTCTCATCCCTCTCTCTTCTCTCCTCCCTCCCTATTCTCTCCTCCCTCTCTCTTCTCTTCTCTCCTCCCTCTCTCTTCTCTCCTTCCTCCCTCTTCTCTCCTCCCTCTCTCTTCTCTCCTCCCTCTCTCTTCTCTCATCCCTCTCTCTTCTCTTCTCTCCTCCCTCTCTCTTCTCTTCTCTCTTCCCTCTCTCTTCGCTCCTCCCCCTCTCTTCTCTTCTCTCCTCCCTCTCTCTTCTCTCCTCCCTCTCTCTTCTCTTCTCACTCTCTCTTCTCTCCTTCCTTCTCTTCTCTTCTCCCTCTCTCTTCTCTCCTCCCTCTCTCTTCTCTCATCCCTCTCTCTTCTCTCCTCCCTCCCTCTTCTCTCCTCCCTCTCTCTTCTCTCCTTCCTCCCTCTTCTCTCCTCCCTCTCTCTTCTCTCCTCCATCTATCTTCTCTCATCCCTCTCTCTTCTCTCCTCCCTCTATCTTCTCTTCTCTCCTCCCTCTCTCTTCTCTCCTCCCTCTCTCTTCTCTCATCCCTCTCTCTTCTCTCCTCCCTCCCTCTTCTCTCCTCCCTCTCTCTTCTCTCATCCCTCTCTCTTCTCTTCTCTCCTCCCTCTCTCTTCTCTCCTCCCTCTCTCTTCTCTTCTCTTCTCCCTCTCTCTTCTCTCCTCCCTCTCTCTTCTCTCATCCCTCTCTCTTCTCTCCTCCCTCCCTCTTCTCTCCTCCCTCTCTCTTCTCTTCTCTCCTCCCTCTCTCTTCTCTCCTCCCTCCCTCTTCTCTCCTCCCTCTCTCTTCTCTTCTCTCCTCCCTTTCTCTTCTCTTCTCTCCTCCCTCTCTCTTCTCTCCTTCCTCCCTCTTCTCTCCTCCCTCTCTCTTCTCTCCTCCATCTCTCTTCTCTCATCCCTCTCTCTTCTCTCCCCCCTCCCTCTTCTCTCCCCCCTCTCTCTTCTCTCCTCCCTCTCTCTTCTCTGCTCCCTCTCTCTTCTCTTCTCTCCTCCCTCTCTCTTCTCTTCTCTCATCCCTCTCTCTTCTCTCCTCCCTCCCTCTTCTCTCCTCCCTCTCTCTTCTCTCCTCCCTCTCTCTTCTCTTCTCTCCTCCCTCTCTCTTCTCTCCTCCCTCTCTCTTCTCTTCTCTTCTCCCTCTCTCTTCTCTCCTCCCTCTCTCTTCTCTCATCCCTCTCTCTTCTCTCCTCCCTCCCTCTTCTCTCCTCCCTCTCTCTTCTCTTCTCTCCTCCCTCTCTCTTCTCTCCTCCCTCCCTCTTCTCTCCTCCCTCTCTCTTCTCTTCTCTCCTCCCTTTCTCTTCTCTTCTCTCCTCCCTCTCTCTTCTCTCCTTCCTCCCTCTTCTCTCCTCCCTCTCTCTTCTCTCCTCCATCTCTCTTCTCTCATCCCTCTCTCTTCTCTCCCCCCTCCCTCTTCTCTCCCCCTCTCTCTTCTCTCCTCCCTCTCTCTTCTCTGCTCCCTCTCTCTTCTCTTCTCTCCTCCCTCTCTCTTCTCTTCTCTCCTCCCTCTCTCTTCTCTCCTCCCTCTCTCTTCTCTTCTCTCCTCCCTCCCTCTTCTCTCCTCCCTCTCTCTTCTCTCCTCCCTCTCTCTTCTCTTCTCTCCTCCCTCTCTCTTCTCTCCTCCCTCTCTCTTCTCTTCTCTCTTCCCTCTCTCTTCGCTCCTCCCCTTCTCTTCTCTTCTCTCCTCCCTCTCTCTTCTCTCCTCCCTCTCTCTTCTCTTCTCTCCTCACTCTCTCTTCTCTCCTTCCTTCTCTTCTCTTCTCCCTCTCTCTTCTCTCCTCCCTCTCTCTTCTCTCATCCCTCTCTCTTCTCTCCTCCCTCCCTCTTCTCTCCTCCCTCTCTCTTCTCTTCTCTCCTCCCTCTCTCTTCTCTCCTTCCTCCCTCTTCTCTCCTCCCTCTCTCTTCTCTCCTCCCTCTCTCTTCTCTCATCCCTCTCTCTTCTCTTCTCTCCTCCCTCTCTCTTCTCTTCTCTCTTCCCTCTCTCTTCGCTCCTCCCCCTCTCTTCTCTTCTCTCCTCCCTCTCTCTTCTCTCCTCCCTCTCTCTTCTCTCCTTCCTTCTCTTCTCTTCTCCCTCTCTCTTCTCTCCTCCCTCTCTCTTCTCTCATCCCTCTCTCTTCTCTCCTCCCTCCCTCTTCTCTCCTCCCTCTCTCTTCTCTCCTTCCTCCCTCTTCTCTCCTCCCTCTCTCTTCTCTCCTCCATCTATCTTCTCTCCTCCCTCTCTCTTCTCTCCTCCCTATCTCTTCTCTTCTCTCCTCCCTCTCTCTTCTCTCCTCCCTCTCTCTTCTCTCATCCCTCTCTCTTCTCTCCTCCCTCCCTCTTCTCTCCTCCCTCTCTCTTCTCTCCTCCCTCTCTCTTCTCTTCTCTCCTCCCTCTCTCTTCTCTCCTCCCTCTCTCTTCTCTTCTCTCCTCCCTCTCTCTTCTCTCCTCCCTCCCTCTTCTCTCCTCCCTCTCTCTTCTCTCCTCCCTCTCTCTTCTCTTCTCTCCTCCCTCTATCTTCTCTCCTCCCTCTCTCTTCTCTTCTCTCCTCCCTCTCTCTTCTCTCCTCCCTCTCTCTTCTCTTCTCTCCTCCCTCTCTCTTCTCTCCTTCCTCCCTCTTCTCTCCTCCCTCTCTCTTCTCTCCTCCATCTCTCTTCTCTCATCCCTCTCTCTTCTCTCCTCCCTCTCTCTTCTCTCCTCCCTCTCTCCCCTCTCCTCCCTCTCTCTTCTCTCCTTCCTCCCTCTTCTCTCCTCCCTCTCTCTTCTCTCCTCCATCTCTCTTCTCTCATCCCTCTCTCTTCTCTCCTCCCTCCCTCTTCTCTTCTCCCTCTCTCCCCTCTCCTCCCTCCCTCTTCTCTCCTCCCTCTCTCTTCTCTCCTCCCTCTCTCTTCTCTTCTCTCCTCCCTCTCTCTTCTCTCCTCCCTCTCTCTTCTCTTCTCTCCTCCCTCTCTCTTCTCTCCTCCCTCTCTCTTCTCTTCTCTCCTCCCTCTCTCTTCTCTCCTTCCTCCCTCTTCTCTCCTCCCTCTCTCTTCTCTCCTCCATCTCTCTTCTCTCATCCCTCTCTCTTGTCTCCTCCCTCCCTCTTCTCTTCTCCCTCTCTCCCCTCTCCTCTTCTCTGGATACTGAGGAAGGCTGAAGCCTATTGTAATATGCTGCTGTATATGAGCCAAGGTTTAAGTAATAAGGATGTTTGTAATGTCTTACATTCCACTATTGGTAGTTGATCACGTCATCTCTGAACTGCTCAGGGGTACTGTAACTGTCGGATGCATACAAGGCATCTACACCATCCACTAGTTATTGATGTTGGTGAACCACTCGTTTATCCCCTCTCTGCCTTCCTCTCCCTCCCATTGCCTCCAGCCATTGACCCCCCCCCCCAAGACCTTGGCCTTGTGGTCTGACCCCAGCTGTCTGGGCCTGTCTGGGTCTACCCATCTGCACAGATGCACGTGTTTGCGTGTGCATGCGTGCATGCGGGCATGTGTGTGTGTGTGTGTGTGTGTGTGTGTGTGTGTGTGTGTGTGTGTGTGTGTGTGTGTGTGTGTGTGTGTGTGTGTGTGTGTGTGTGTGTGTGTGTGTGTGTGTGTGTGTGTGTGTGTGTGTGTGTGTGTGTGTGTGTGTGTGTGTGTGTGTGTGTGTGTGTGTGTGTGTGTGTGTGTGTGTGTGTGTGTGACAGTCAGAGACTACCATTGTGCTCAGGGTGGCCAGGGGTAGACCAGAGCAGAGTGACAAGTATTGATCATCGACCAGCACACATGCTTAATGCCTGTGCACCATAGGGAGGAGGGAGGCTGGGTCTGACTGGAGAGAGAGAGAGAGAGAAACCTACCAAAAAACAATTAGGCAACAACAAATTCCATCCCTTTTAGACAATTTCCTGGGTAAAACGTTCCACTGTAATAGTGAAGGTGTAAACCTGGCAGTAGAAAATCTTAACAGTATATTTGACCTCTCAGCTTCCCTATCAAATCTAAAAATCTCAAATAGAAAACCGAAGAAAATTAACAATAATGACAAATGGTTTGATGAAGAATGCAAAAATCTAAGAAAGAAATTGAGAAACCTGTCCAACCAAAAACATAGAGACCCGGAAAACCTGAGTCTACGCCTTCACTATGGTGAATCACTAAAACAATACAGAAATACACTACGGAAAAAGAAGGAACAGCATGTCAGAAATCAGCTCAATGCAATTGAAGAATCCATAGACTCTAACCACTTCTGGGAAAATTGGAAAACACTAAACAAACAACAACACGAAGAATTATCTATCGGGCACTAGAAAAGTCTGCAGCACCCGGCCTCCCCCTGCTAGAATCCGAAGTCAAATGTCTGCTGTTTGCTGATGATCTGGTGCTTCTGTCACCAACCAAGGAGGGCCTACAGCAGCACCTAGATCTTATGCACAGATTCTGTCAGACCTGGGCCCTGACAGTAAATCTCAGTAAGACCAAATTAATGGTGTTCCAAAAAAGGTCCAGTCACCAGGACCACAAATACAAATTCCATCTAGACACTGTTGCCCTAGAGCACACAAAAAACTATACATACCTTGGCCTAAACATCAGCGCCACAGGTAACTTCCACAAAGCTGTGAACGATCTGAGAGACAAGGCAAGAAGGGCATTCTATACCATCAAAAGAAACATAAATTTCAACATACCAATTAGGATTTGGCTAAAAATACTTGAATCAGTCATAGAGCCCATTGCCCTTTATGGTTGTGAGGTCTGGGGTCCGCTCACCAACCAAGACTTCACAAAATGGGACAAACACCAAACTGAGACTCTGCACGCAAAAATATCCTCCGTGTACAACGTAAAACACCAAATAATGCATGCAGAGCAGAATTAGGCCGATACCCACTAATTATCAAAATCAAGAAAAGAGCCGTTAAATTCTACAACCACCTAAAAGGAAGCGATTCACAAACCTTCCATAACAAAGCCATCACCTACAGAGAGATGAACCTGGAGAAGAGTCCCCTAAGCAAGCTGGTCCTGGGGCTCTGTTCACAAACACAAACACACCCTACAGAGCCCCAGGACAACAGCACAATTAGACCCAACCAAATCATGAGAAAACAAAAAGATAATTACTTAACACATTGGAAAGAATTAACAAAAAAACAGAGCAAACTAGAATGCTATTTGGCCCTACACAGAGAGTACACAGCGGCAGAATACCTGACCACTGTGACTGACCCAAAATTAATGAAAGCTTTGACTATGTACAGACTCAGTGAGCATAGCCTTGCTATTGAGAAAGTCCGCCGTAGGCAGACATGGCTCTCAAGAGAAGACAGGCTATGTGCTTACTGCCCACAAAATGAGGTGGAAACTGAGCTGCACTTCCTAACCTCCTGCCCAATGTATGACCATATTAGAGAGACATATTTCCCCCAGATTACACAGATCCACAAAGAATTCGAAAACAAATCCAATTTTGAAAAACTCCCATATCAACTGGGTGAAATTCCACACTGTGCCATCACAGCAGCAAGATTTGTGACCTGTTGCCACGAGAAAAGGGCAACCAGTGAAGAACAAACACCATTGTAAATACAACCCATATTTATGCTTATTCATTTTATCTTGTGTCCTTTAACTATTTGTACATTGTATATATATATATATATATATATATATATATATATATATATATATATATATATATATATGACATTTGTAATGTCTTTACTGTTTTTAAACTTCTGTATGTGTAATGTTTACTGTTAATTTGAGTTGTTTTTCACTTTATATATTCACTTTGTATGTTGTCTACCTCACTTGCTTTGGCAATGTTAACACATGTGTCCCATGCCAATAAAGCCCTTGAATGGAATTGAATTGAATTGAATTGAATTGAGAGAGAGAGAGAGAGAGAGAGAGAGAGAGAGAGAGAGAGAGAGAGAGAGAGAGAGAGAGAGAGAGAGAGAGAGAGAGAGAGAGAGAGACAGAGACAGAGACAGAGACAGAGACAGAGACAGAGAGAGAGACAGAGACAGAGAGAGAGACAGAGACAGAGGGAGAGGGAGAGGGAGAGGGAGAGGGAGAGGGAGAGGGAGAGGGAGAGGGAGAGGGAGACAGAGAGTTGTATTTTACATTCCCTTGTATGTCTCCACTTTGAGAGTGATCACAGAGGGGCGATTGTTTTCAACAAAACTAGAAGTGTCTATTCTACAGTATATCTAGTCCAGACCATGGCTAGGATCCACCCTATAGGTCAATATCAAAACCTCGTAAATCATCCCTTTATTACCTCAAATGTAATTGCCGATAGAAATAGAACTAAGAGCATGGCCTTACTGACCTGAAGGGGGAAATACAGTGGCTATAATTCTATTATTACCACCTCATTAGCTGAACGGTTCTCATTGGACGGATGCTGTTTACACTGGAGTGGTGAAGAATGCTGTGATGTCAGAGGGGGAGAGAGAGGTGCATTTTTGGGGGGATCCCCCTTCTTCTCCACGCTACCCTGCTCCTCTGTTCTTCAGTGTGGGACGGCCTCCTCGCCAGCTCAGACAAATTGATTTGCAAAGGTCCAGAGCTGCCAGGCCCTGTGAGCCCCTTTACGCATACAGAACGTTCCCCTCACAGGAACACAATGACAGAGTCCAACAAAAGAGGAGAGGAGAGGGGGATGAGGAGGGGTGTGGGGAGGGGGGACACCAGGCCAAACTCAGCAGGACAGGGGGAACTGGGCTCGTTCAGAGACCATGATACAACCCCCTCCCCTCCACCCTCTCCTTGGCCCTCTATCCCTGTCTGGTTGGAAAGGTCAGTGTGTGTCTGGGAACGGGGTCCCAAGACCCCCCTTTCCCCAACCACCAATACCCCCCCCCTTCTCTTCTTTATTGAAGGATACTATTATATGGCAACACTAAATACGCTCAGGCTAGGACAACACACACACACATGCATACACACACACACATCCATATGTACACAGGGTGTGAAGGGTCTCCTCGATTGAAAGGGAGGGAAGTTTGAAATAGATTTATATATGTTGGTCAGCCTGGACTGCCCCCCCCCAGACATTGCCCCCCCCCCCCCACCAGCTCTGGTCTGAATAAAAGAACGATCACATTCACATGGAGAACACGGACCGTTATTACGGCCCCTTCGTCTCCTTACCATGTAAATAACAACACTCATTAGCCCCCCCCCCAAAGTTGCTATGACAATAAACACGATTAGAATCAGACTATTGATATTTATCATAATAATAGTTAGAATGACACAGTTAGGATCATTCCCAGACGAGTTACACTCCCAAACGTTTACTGAGCTGCACGTTTACAGACCTGTATAGAGATTAGGAGCATATGGAATCAGAAACATCTCAAAGGAAAACAAAGAACTTGACCCTTTCAAAGGTCCTGGTGTGTGTGTCACCAGACACCATCATGTCTTCCTAACATGGGTCATCTGTTACAACTGACTGGTAGTTTCTATTTCGTCTGCCAAGAGGAGAGAAGGCAGGACAGATGTACAGTTATTGAGCTTACGTGTGTGTGTGTGTGTGTGTGTGTGTGTGTGTGTGTGTGTGTGTGTGTGTGTGTGTGTGTGTGTGTGTGTGTGTGTGTGTGTGTGTGTGTGTGTGTGTGTGTGTGTGTGTGTGTGTGTGTGTGTGTGTGTGTGTGTGTGTGTGTGTGTGTGTGTGTGTGTGTGTGTGTGTGTGTGTGTGTGTGTATGTATGTATGTGTGTGTATCCGTTCCTGTGTATTCATGTGTGTCCCACTGCTCTGTCTGGTCTTCTTCCCTTTCTCCTGAAGCCCCTGAGACTCTACAGCAGTAGTAGAGTAGAGGATGGAAACCCAGACACCCTGGTTAGGAACTGGCTGACCCTGGACGAGACGATCCTAGCAGACTACTAGAGAGAGGGGGAGGGACCAGGGGGGAGGTCTGTGGAGAGGGGAGACCAGGGGTCCAGCTGGCTCGAGGACGGGGGAGAACCCCACCTCTCCTCTCATTCCCCCTCCCTCCCCCTTCCCGACCGTCGTCAGCTGTTGCACTTTGTACTCGGCAGTAGGAATGTTTTATAAGTGTAGGTCTGGTTAATGGTGTCTCCTTCACACGTCCTCTCTCTCTCTGCAATGTTTCACTACTAACTGGTGTTTTCATTGTGTTTCTTTTCCTGCATGAAGGGACCTCACTCTCCAGTGAGGAAGTCCCCGGGACCAGCTGCCTTGAGGGAGGGAAGTAGCAGACACAACACAGAGACAGAGAGACGGCCCTGGCAGCGGACAATGAACTAGACAAATAAATCACGAGCCATGTGTGAAGAACAGAAAGAGAGGGAGAGAGAGAAAGAAAGAGAGAGATAGATATGAGAGATCGAGAGAGAGATTGAGGGAGAGATAGATAGAGAGATAGAGGTCTGGGGTCCGCTCACCAACCAAGACTTCACAAAATGGGACAAACACCAAATTGAGACTCTGCACGCAGAATTCTGCAAAAATATCCTCAGTGTACAACGTAGAACACCAAATAATGCATGCAGAGCAGAATTAGGCCGATACCCACTAATGATCAAAATCCAGAAAAGAGCTGTTAAATTCTACAACCACCTAAAAGGAAGCAATTCCCAAACCTTCCATAACAAAGCCATCACCTACAGATAGACGAACCTGGAGAAGAGTGCCCTCAGCAAGCTGGTCCTGGGGCTCTGTTCACAAACACAAACACACCCTACAGAGCCCCAGGACAACAGCACAATTAGACCCAACCAAATCATGAGAAAACAAAAAGATAATTACTTAACACATTGGAAAGAATTAACAAAAAAACAGAGCAAACTAGAATGCTATTTGGCCCTACACAGAGAGTACACAGCGGCAGAATACCTGACCACTGTGACTGACCCAAAATTAAGGAAAGCTTTGACTATGTACAGACTCAGTGAGCATAGCCTTGCTATTGAGAAAGGCCGCCGTAGGCAGACATGGCTCTCAAGAGAAGATAGGCTATGTGCTCACTGCCCACAAAATGAGGTGGAAACTGAGCTGCACTTCCTAACCTCCTGCCCAATGTATGACCATATTAGAGAGACATATTTCCCCCAGATTACACAGATCCACAAAGAATTCGAAAACAAATCCAATTTTGATAAACTCCCATATCAACTGGGTGAAATTCCACAGTGTTCCATCACAGCAGCAAGATTTGTGACCTGTTGCCACGAGAAAAGGGCAACCAGTGAAGAACACACACCATTGTAAATACAACCCATATTTATGCTTATTTATTTTATCTCGTGTCCTTTAACCATTTGTACATTGTTAAAACACTGTATATAAATAATATGACATTTGTAATGTCTTTATTGTTTTGAAACTTCTGTATGTGTAATGTTTACTGTTAATTTTTATTGTTTATTTCACTTTATATATTGACTTTATATATTATCTACCTCACTTGCTTTGGCCAATAAAGCCCTTGAATTGAATTGAATTGAATATAAAGATAGATAGCAAGATAGAGAGAGAGAAAGTGTGTGTGTGTGTGTGTGTGTGTGTGTGTGTGTGTGTGTGTGTGTGTGTGTGTGTGTGTGTGTGTGTGTGTGTGTGTGTGTGTGTGTGTGTGTGTGTGTGTGTGTGTGTGTGTGTGTGTGTGTGTGTGTGTGTGTGTGTGTGTGTGTGTGTGTGTGTGTGTGTGTGTGTGTGTGTGTGTATATTGTTCATGGATGGTGTGAGTAGAGACAACAGGGCCAACAGAGGTAAGAGTTCACCAGGTCTACATGTCCCTGACGGTCACACACACACCAGTGGTCACACACACGCGCACACACACATATACACACATACACACACAGCAGTGGTCATAAACACACCCCAGCGAGCGTCCTGCCAGCCCAGCCAGCCCGTTCCTGCCCCAGACCTGCCCTTGATCCGGGTCACAGCAGACCCCATTCATCCCCAGCCCCTCCCCTTTAGAACCCCCTGCTGCTTCTCCCTAGAACCCCCTCTGTGGTCCATCCCAGCCCCATCTCTCCCCAGTCCCCATCTCATCCCAGTCCCCCTCTCTCCCCAGTCCCCATCTCTTCCCAGTCCCCATCTCTCCCCAGTCCCCCTCTCTCCCCAGTCCCCCTCTCTCCCCAGTCCCCATCTGTCCCCATTCCCCATCTCTCCCCAGTCCCCCTCTCTCCCCAGTCCCCATCTCTCCCCAGTCCCCATCTCTCCCCAGTCCCCATCTCTCCCAGTCCCCGTCTCTCCCCAGTCCCCATCTCTCCCCAGTCCCCCTCTCTCCCGAGTCCCCCTCTCTCCCCAGTCCCCCTCTCTCCCCAGTCCCCATCTCTCCCCAGTCCCCCTCTCACCCCAGTCCCCCTCTCTCCCCAGTCCCCCTCTCTCCCCAGTCCCCCTCTCACCCCAGTCCCCCTCTCTTCCCAGTCCCGCTCTCTCCCCAGTCCCCATCTCTCCCCAGTTCCCATCTCTCCCCAGTCCCCCTCTCTCCCCAGTCCCCCTCTCACCCCAGTCCCCATCTCTCCCCAGTCACCATCTCTCCCCAGTCCCCATCTCTCCCCAGTCCCCCTCTCTCCCCAGTCCCCATCTCATCCCAGTCCCCATCTCTCCCCAGTCCCCATCTGTCCCCAGTCCCCATCTCTCCCCAGCCCTCATCTCTCCCCAGTCCCCATCTCATCCCAGTCCCGATCTCTCCCCAGTCCCGATCTCTCCCCAGTCCCCATCTCTCCCCAGTCCCCATCTCATCCCAGTCCCCATCTCACCCCAGTCCCCATCTCTCCGCAGTCCCTCTGTCTCCCCAGTCCCCATCTCATCCCAGTCCCCATCTCTCCCCAGTCCCCATCTCTCCCCAGCCCTCATCTCTCCCCAGCCCTCATCTCTCCCCAGTCCCCATCTCATCCCAGTCCCGATCTCTCCCCAGTCCCCATCTCACCCTCCAGGACTTAGACTGTTTAGAAAGATTAGGTTAATATGAATATCCAGAAACAGAAAGGGACCCCCAGACTGTGAAAGCTATCAAAGGCATATTTGCATCTAATTCTCCAACCCCCCTACTCCACACTCCCTCCGCTATGTCTCCCCCCAGTCAGTCACCCCAGTCACCCCAGTCCAATTCCTAACCGTTACTCCAGCAAGGCAGTATGTCGCCCAGACCAGACCAATCCTAGAGGGGATTATTTAGACTTAGCCATAATGAATAATGGATGAATATCTATCTAACCCTCTGGGCTTGGAACAGCCACCTCTCAATTGGCCTTGGCGTTGAGACATTCACTGGCCATGTCTGTCTGTCTGTCTGTCTGTCTGTCTGTCTGTCTGTCTGTCTGTCTGTCTGTCTGTCTGTCTGTCTGTCTGTCTGTCTGTCTGTCTGTCTGTCTGTCTGTCTGTCTGTCTGTCTGTCTGTCTGTCTGTCTGTCTGTCTGCATGCCTGCCTGCCTGTCTGTCTGTCTGTCTGTCTGTCTCTGCCTGCCTGCCTGCCTGTCTGTCTGTCTGTCTGTCTGTCTGTCTGTCTGTCTGTCTGTCTGTCTGTCTGTCTGTCTGTCTGTCTGTCTGTCTGTCTGTCTGCATGCCTGCCTGCCTGTCTGTCTGTCTGTCTCTGCCTGCCTGCCTGCCTGCCTGTCTGTCTGTCTGTCTGTCTGTCTGTCTGTCTGTCTGTCTGTCTGTCTGTCTGTCTGTCTGTCTGTCTGTCTGTCTGTCTGTGTCTGTCTGTCTCTGCCTGCCTGCCTGCCTGCCTGCCTGTCTGTCTGTCTGTCTGTCTGTCTGTCTGTCTGTCTGTCTGTCTGTCTGTCTGTCTGTCTGTCTGTCTGTCTGTCTCTGCCTGTCTCTGTCTGTCTGTCTGTCTGTCTGTCTGTCTGTCTGTCTGTCTGTCTGTCTGTCTGTCTGTCTGTCTGTCTGTCTGTCTGTCTGGAGAAGGTACTCATGTACAACAACACAGGACAGGTACAGATCTAGGAGAAACATATATCCTAAATATAACACATATCTATGATATACAGTATATGTAGGTTGTTTGCAATATATTTATCCAAATATAAACATAAACACACAAAGGGCAATATATTGTCAGAGGTCAATACATTATGTTGTCAGTATATTGTCACAGTGTATGTTGTCATAAACAAGAGGTTGGGTTGGAGTTTCTGGGGAGCGTGGGAGAGTCGCTGAAAAGCAAAAGAGCCACTGTCTTTTATTTTAAAATCTCCTTGTTTTTTACACTTTATATCTTTCACTCCCTCTGGTTTCCTCTCTCCTCCTCTCTGTCTTGTTTTCAATGGGACACTTAAAGGCATGGAGATGTCAGCCAGTGACATACACACACAAGGGCACACCTGTGTGTGAGAGGCTAGGCCAGACCATCTGAATGGGACGAGTTCAGCCAATAGGGCTGTCTGTCCTCTCAGGGCCTCGAGGGCCGAGGGCCGAGTCTTTTGTGGCCCTTCCAAGGGCTGGGAGACACTTACACTTACAAACTCACCCCTGATTGGCCGGAAGACGAAATCCCCCAAGGTGCAATTAGCAATTAGGCAAGACGTTATATTTTGTGAGTGTGTGTTTTTGTGTACTCCTTATTGAGGTCTGGCTCGGGTTTCATGCTTTGTTTGTTTGTCCCTTTCAAGGAGCTCCTCCAGAGTAGCCCCTCTCCCCACTCCCCTCTCCCCACTATCTTTGAACAGGCCCCAGCAGCTGTGCGACTAGGCTACATAAAAACAAGACAAGTTGACCACAATGACTGACAAAGTGCTTTGTGGGTCGAGGCCCATTCAGTCAGGGTTCTGCCAAGCACTAGTGTCTCAGGCAGCCTCCATAAAGGCCATAGAACCAGGGAATGGGTTGTCCGAGGAGTGGCCCTCGGAAGGGGCCCGCTGGTTAAGGGGTGAGAGGATGGGGAGGCCCCCTGGTTAAGGGGTGAGAGGATGGGGAGGCCCCCTGGTTAAGGGGTGAGAGGATGCAGAGGCCCGCTGGTTAAGGGGTGAGAGGATGGGGAGGCCCCCTGGTTAAGGGGTGAGAGGATGCAGAGGCCCGCTGGTTAAGGGGTGAGAGGATGGGGAGGCCCCCTGGTTAAGGGGTGAGAGGATGCAGAGGCCCTCTGGTTAAGGGGTGAGAGGATGCGGAGGCCCCCTGGTTAAGGGGTGAGAGGATGCAGAGGCCCGCTGGTTAAGGGGTGAGAGGATGCAGAGGCCCGCTGGTTAAGGGGTGAGAGGATGCGGAGGCCCCCTGGTTAAGGGGTGAGAGGATGCAGAGGCCCGCTGGTTAAGGGGTGAGAGGATGCAGAGGCCCGCTGGTTAAGGGGTGAGAGGATGCAGAGGCCCGCTGGTTAAGGGGTGAGAGGATGCGGAGGCCCCCTGGTTAAGGGGTGAGAGGATGCAGAGGCCCGCTGGTTAAGGGGTGAGAGGATGCAGAGGCCCGCTGGTTAAGGGGTGAGAGGATGCGGAGGCCCCCTGGTTAAGGGGTGAGAGGATGCAGAGGCCCGCTGGTTAAGGGGTGAGAGGATGCAGAGGCCCGCTGGTTAAGGGGTGAGAGGATGCAGAGGCCCGCTGGTTAAGGGGTGAGAGGATGCGGAGGCCCCCTGGTTAAGGGGTGAGAGGATGCAGAGGCCCGCTGGTTAAGGGGTGAGAGGATGCAGAGGCCCGCTGGTTAAGGGGTGAGAGGATGCAGAGGCCCGCTGGTTAAGGGGTGAGAGGATGCAGAGGCCCGCTGGTTAAGGGGTGAGAGGATGGGGAGGCCCCCTGGTTAGGGGGTGAGAGGATGGGGAGGCCTGCTGGTAAATGTAAATGTTAGGGGGTGAGAGGATGGGGAGGCCCGCTGTTTAGGGGGTGAGAGGATGGGGAGGCCCGCTGTTTAGGGGGTGAGAGGATGGGGAGGCCCGCTGGTTAGGGGATGAGAGGATGGGGAGGCCCGCTGGTTAGGGAGTGAGAGGATGGGGAGGCCCGCTGGTTAGGGGGTGAGATGATGGGGAGGCCCGCTGGTTAGGGGGTGAGAGGATGGAGAGGTCCGCTGGTTAGGGGGTGAGATGATGGGGAGGCCCGCTGTTTGAGGGGTGAGAGGATGGGGAGGCGTGCTGGTTGAGGGGTGAGAGGATGGGGAGGCCCGCTGGTTGAGGGGTGAGAGGATTGGGAGGCCCGCTGGTTAGGGGGTGAGAGGATGGGAAGGCCCTCTGGTTAAGGGGTGAGAGGATGGGGAGGCCCGCTGTTTGAGGGGTGAGAGGATGGGGAGGCCCGCTGGTTAGGGGGTGAGAGGATGGTGAGGCCCTCTGGTTAAGGGGTGAGAGGATGGGGAGGACCGCTGGTTAAGGAGTGAGAGGATGGGGAGGCCCCCTTGTTAGGGGGTGAGAGGACGGGGAGGCCCTCTGGCTAAGGGGTGAGAGGATGGGGAGGCCCGCTGGTTAGGGGGTGAGAGGATGGGGAGGCCCGCTGGTTGAGGGGTGAGAGGATGGGGAGGCCCGCTGGTTGAGGGGTGAGAGGATGGGGAGGCCCGCTGGTTGAGGGGTGAGAGGATGGGGAGGCCCGCTGGTTGAGGGGTGAGAGGATGGGGAGGCCCGCTGATTATTATTTTGTAACTTCTGTGACTGTAATGTTCAATGTTCAATTTTATTGTTTATTTTACTTTTGTTTGTTATCTACTTCACTTGCTTTGGCAATGTTAACATATAGTTCCCATGCCAATAAAGCCCCTTGAATTGACATTGAGAGATGTCACCGTTACATGGACATACAGACACAAATGCAGCCTTACTGATACACAGACAGGGTTGCGTCTTAATACACATACACACGTACAGGAGACACACACACACGTTACACAGCCATACACACAGGCACGCACACAAACACACACTAACACGCAAATTAACATTCTCAAACTATAGCTCGTTCTGTATAATGATACAGATAATTGCACACACATGCTAAGAAGCATGCACACACACACACACACACACACACACACCTTTACCTGGCATGCTGGCGAGAGAGAACTAAACACAGAGAAACTAGTGATTTAGTAATTATGTTAGAAAATAATAAATAATAAATAACAATAATAAATAATAAATAATTGTCCTAATCATCGGATAGGTGCAGTGAAATGTGTTGTTTTACAGGGTGCCCCTGGAGCAAATTAGGGTTAAGTGCCTTGCTCAAGGGCACATTGACATATTTTGGATTGAATCCCTGAGTTGACAAGGTAAAAATCTGTTGTTCTGCCCCTGAGCAAGGCAGTTAACCCACTGTTCCCTGGGTGCTGAAGATGTGAAGATTATGGCATCTCCACGCACCTCTCTGATTCAGAGGGGTTGGGTTAAATGCGGAAGACACATTTCAGTTAAATACATTCAGTTGGACAACTGACTAGGTATCCCCACCCCCCTAATTCTAACCGCTAGGCTACCTTCTGTAGTCAGGCTATTAGCTTTTTTCCTGACCAGGACAAAGTATGCTCAGTTACAGAAATCTGCAGTGTCATTCCTTAATAGCACGGAAAAAGACAGGGGCTGAACTTTGGCCCTTTATTGATGGGGCTGTAAACTGGTGCCCAACTGTCTATTACTGTACTGTACAGAGAGAGAGAGAGAGAGAGAGAGAGAGAGAGAGAGAGAGAGAGAGAGAGAGAGAGAGAGAGAGAGAGAGAGAGAGAGAGAGACAAAGGGCCGAGGTCAGCGATAACATGACCCTTTTTTACAGGCAGTTGGGTTATTGTGCCACTTTGAGCTACACACTCTTGGTTCAAGGGCAGACTATGACCTCATTTCCTGTTCCTGTTAGGGGCGGACGGACTCTGGAATCTACCCCCCTCCGGGCGAACTAACCGACCCCTGCGTCCTGACCCGTGGAAAGCTCTAGAACACTCACTAACTGACAAACGTGTGACGCTAAACTACGACATATAGGAGAACATGTGATGTTACGGTACAGACAGAGACAGACTGTTCAATACAGGTCAACGTTGCCTCAAATGCCCCTAAAAAAGCCTGTGTTGGTGCCGCAGACACAGGGTCAACGTTGCCTCAAATGCCCCTAAAAAGCCTGTGTTGGTGCAACAGACACAGGGTCAACGTTGCCTCAAATGCCCCTAAAAAGCCTGTGTTGGTGCCGCAGACACAGGGTCAACGTTGCCTCAAATGCCCCTAAAAAGCCTGTGTTGGTGCCGCAGACACAGGGTCAACGTTGCCTCAAATGCCCCTAAAAAGCCTGTGTTGGTGCCGCAGACACAGGGTCAACGTTGCCTCAAATGCCCCTAAAAAGCCTGTGTTGGTGCAACAGACACAGGGTCAAAATTGCCTCAAATGCCCCTAAAAAGCCTGTGTTGGTGCCGCAGACACAGGGTCAACGTTGCCTCAAATGCCCCTAAAAAGCCTGTGTTGGTGCCGCAGACACAGGGTCAACGTTGCCTCAAATGCCCCTAAAAAGCCTGTGTTGGTGCCGCAGACACAGGGTCAACGTTGCCTCAAATGCCCCTAAAAAGCCTGTGTTGGTGCCGCAGACACAGGGTCAACGTTGCCTCAAATGCCCCTAAAAGCCTGTGTTGGTGCAACAGACACAGGGTCAACGTTGCCTCAAATGCCCCTAAAAAGCCTGTGTTGGTGCCGCAGACACAGGGTCAACGTTGCCTCAAATGCCCCTAAAAAGCCTGTGTTGGTGCCGACAACAGACACAGGGTCAACGTTGCCTCAAATGCCCCTAAAAAGCCTGTGTTGGTGCCGCAGACACAGGGTCAACGTTGCCTCAAATGCCCCTAAAAAGCCTGTGTTGGTGCCGCAGACACAGGGTCAACGTTGCCTCAAATGCCCCTAAAAAGCCTGTGTTGGTGCCGCAGACACAGGGTCAACGTTGCCTCAAATGCCCCTAAAAGCCTGTGTTGGTGCAACAGACACAGGGTCAACGTTGCCTCAAATGCCCCTAAAAAGCCTGTGTTGGTGCCGCAGACACAGGGTCAACGTTGCCTCAAATGCCCCTAAAAGCCTGTGTTGGTGCCGCAGACACAGGGTCAACGTTGCCTCAAATGCCCCTAAAAAGCCTGTGTTGGTGCCGCAGACACAGGGTCAACGTTGCCTCAAATGCCCCTAAAAAGCCTGTGTTGGTGCCGCAGACACAGGGTCAACGTTGCCTCAAATGCCCCTAAAAAGCCTGTGTTGGTGCAACAGACACAGGGTCAACGTTGCCTCAAATGCCCCTAAAAAGCCTGTGTTGGTGCCGCAGACACAGGGTCAACGTTGCCTCAAATGCCCCTAAAAAGCCTGTGTTGGTGCCGCAGACACAGGGTCAACGTTGCCTCAAATGCCCCTAAAAAGCCTGTGTTGGTGCCGCAGACACAGGGTCAACGTTGCCCCAAATGCCCCTAAAAAGCCTGTGTTGGTGCCGCAGACACAGGGTCAACGTTGCCTCAAATGCCCCCTAAAAAGCCTGTGTTGGTGCCGCAGACACAGGGTCAACGTTGCCTCAAATGCCCCTAAAAGCCTGTGTTGGTGCAACAGACACAGGGTCAACGTTGCCTCAAATGCCCCTAAAAAGCCTGTGTTGGTGCCGCAGACACAGGGTCAACGTTGCCTCAAATGCCCCTAAAAAGCCTGTGTTGGTGCCGCAGACACAGGGTCAACGTTGCCTCAAATGCCCCTAAAAAGCCTGTGTTGGTGCCGCAGACACAGGGTCAACGTTGCCTCAAATGCCCCTAAAAAGCCTGTGTTGGTGCCGCAGACACAGGGTCAACGTTGCCTCAAATGCCCCTAAAAAGCCTGTGTTGGTGCCGCAGACACAGGGTCAACGTTGCCTCAAATGCCCCTAAAAAGCCTGTGTTGGTGCAACAGACACAGGGTCAACGTTGCCTCAAATGCCCCTAAAAAGCCTGTGTTGGTGCCGCAGACACAGGGTCAACGTTGCCTCAAATGCCCCTAAAAAGCCTGTGTTGGTGCCGCAGACACAGGGTCAACGTTGCCTCAAATGCCCCTAAAAAGCCTGTGTTGGTGCCGCAGACACAGGGTCAACGTTGCCTCAAATGCCCCTAAAAAGCCTGTGTTGGTGCCGCAGACACAGGGTCAACGTTGCCTCAAATGCCCCTAAAAAGCCTGTGTTGGTGCAACAGACACAGGGTCAACGTTGCCTCAAATGCCCCTAAAAAGCCTGTGTTGGTGCCGCAGACACAGGGTCAACGTTGCCTCAAATGCCCCTAAAAAGCCTGTGTTGGTGCCGCAGACACAGGGTCAACGTTGCCTCAAATGCCCCTAAAAAGCCTGTGTTGGTGCCGCAGACACAGGGTCAACGTTGCCCCAAATGCCCCTAAAAAGCCTGTGTTGGTGCCGCAGACACAGGGTCAACGTTGCCTCAAATGCCCCCTAAAATGCCTGTGTTGGTGCCGCAGACACAAAGTTGAAACGTTTCTGTCACCAGTCCCACCTTGGCGAGGAGTTGTGTTTAAACTGTTGCAGGTCGTTTCCTTGGCCTAAAGCCCTCAAAGGAACGTTTCACAACCCAAAACCACCAGTCCATTGCCAAGACATATTTTTCTCCCCCCACATATTGGCTTTGTCCCAAAATGGCACTCCATTCCCAATAAAGTGCACTATCTTTGTCCAGTTCCGTGGGCCCTGGTGAAAAATTTGATCATATTACTCCAGTGCTAGCCTCTCTACACTGGCTTCCTGTCAAAGCAAGGGCTGATTTCAAGGTTTTACTGCTAACCTACAAAGCATTACATGGGCTTGCTCCTACCTATCTCTCTGATTTGGTCCTGCCGTACATACCTACACGTACGCTACGGTCACAAGACGCAGGCCTCCTAATTGTCCCTAGAATTTCTAAGCAAACAGCTGGAGGCAGGGCTTTCTCCTATAGAGCTCCATTTTTATGGAACGGTCTGCCTACCCATGTCAGAGACGCAAACTCGGTCTCAACCTTTAAGTCTTTACTGAAGACTCATCTCTTCAGTGGGTCATATGATTGAGTGTAGTCTGGCCCAGGAGTGGGAAGGTGAACGGAAAGGCTCTGGAGCAACGAACCGCCCTTGCTGTCTCTGCCTGGCCGGTTCCCCTCTTTCCACTGGGATTCTCTGCCTCTAACCCTGTTACGGGGCTGAGTCACTGGCTTGCTGGGGCTCTCTCGTGCCGTCCCTGGGGGGGGGTGCGTCACCTGGGTGGGTTGATTCACTGTTGTGGTCGGCCTGTCTGGGTCCCCCCTTGGGTTGTACCGTGTCGGAGATCTTTGTGGGCTATACTCGGCCTTGTCTCAGGATGGTAAGTTGGTGGTTGAAGATTTCCCTCTAGTGGTGTGGGGGCTGTGCTTTGGCAAAGTGGGTGGGGTTATATCCTTCCTGTTTGGCCCTGTCCGGGGGTGTCCTCGGATGGGGCCACAGTGTCTCCTGACCCCTCCTGTCTCAGCCTCCAGTATTTATGCTGCAGTAGTTTATGTGTCGGGGGGCTAGGGTCAGTTTGTTTATCTGGAGTACTTCTCCTGTCCTATTCAGGTGTCCTGTGTGAATCTAAGTGTGCGTTCTCTAATTCTCTCCTTCTCTCCTTCTTTCTCTCTCTCGGAGGACCTGAGCCCTAGGACCATGCCCCAGGACTACCTGACATGATGACTCCTTGCTGTCCCCAGTCCACCTGGCCATGCTGCTGCTCCAGTTTCAACTGGCCTGGGCCCTAGGACCATGTCCCTGGACTACCTGACATGAGGACTCCTTGCTGTCCCCAGTCCACCTGGCCATGCTCCTGCTCCAGTTTCAACTGTTCTGCCTTACTATTATTCAACCATGCTGGTCATTTATGAACATTTGAACATCTTGGCCACGTTCTGTTATAATCTCCACCCGGCACAGCCAGAAGAGGACTGGCCACCCCACATATGCTCTCTCTAATTCTCTCTTTCTTTCTCTCTCTCGGAGGACCTGAGCCCTAGGACCGTGCCCCAGGACTACCTGACATGATGGCTCCTTGCTGTCCCCAGTCCACCTGACTGTGCTGCTGCTCCAGTTTCAACTGTTCTGCCTTATTATTATTTGACCATGCTGGTCATTTATGAACATTTGAACATCTTGGTCATGTTCTGTTATAATCTCTACCCGGCACAGCCAGAAGAGGACTGGCCACCCCACATAGCCCGGTTCCTCTCTAGGTTTCTTCCTAGGTTTTGGCCTTTCTAGGGAGTTTTTCCTAGCCACCGTGCTTTTACACCTGCATTGTTTGCTGTTTGGGGTTTTAGGCTGGGTTTCTGTACAGCACTTTGAGATATCAGCTGATGTACGAAGGGCTATATAAATAAATTTGATTTGATTTGAAAAGTAGTGCACTATAGGGAATAAATAGTGTTCCACTTGGGACGGAGCCACTGTCTCACACTTGAGTTGTCAGATGTTCCTGAAGGGGGTTCTGTGATCTGCTACACACTTTACTCTTCTGCCTCTTTCTTCTCTCTGTGTGGCCATGGAGGGGGAAGAAGCCCCGACAGGGCCGACAGCCATGGGATCCCGCTCTGCCTGCCTGGCCACAACCCCACACAGAAGCCACATGGTGGGGAGGATGTGGGGGAGAGAGTGGGGAGGGACAGGGGCAGTTGGAGGGGAAGTTGATGTGGGGGAGGGAAGAGATTCTATACATTTCCTAGCGGTTTTCTCTCTATCCCTCTCTCTCTCTCCCTCTCTCTCTCTCTCTCTCTCTCTCTCTCTCTCTCTCTCTCTCTCTCTCTCTCTCTCTCTCTCTCTCTCTCTCTATCCCTCTCTCTCTCTCTCTCTCTCTCTCTCTCTCTCTCTCTCTCTCTCTCTCTCTCTCTCTCTCTCTCTCTCTCTCTCTCTCTCTCTCTCCCCCTCTCTCGCTCTTTACCCCCCCCCCTCCACCCCCATCTCCCTCACCCTCAGTCAGACATGGCAAACCTCCTGGACGTTTCCTTTCTGCCGGCCTGCTCCAACAAAGGTGTTCAGTCATGTGAAACCTAATCTAGAACCCCCCAAAAGCTGACCTCTAACCCCTTCCATCTTCACACAAGGAGAGAGGGAGAGGAGGAGGGCAGGAATGAGGGATGCTTTTGGGAAAAGGTCACATTCCCCAAGACACTGTGTGCACACGTGTGTGTGTGTGTGTGTGTGTGTGTGTGTGTGTGTGTGTGTGTGTGTGTGTGTGTGTGTGTGTGTGTGTGTGTGTGTGTGTGTGTGTGTGTGTGTGTGTGTGTGTGTGTGTGTGTGTGTGTGTGTGTGTGTGTGTGTGTGTGTGTGTGTGTGTGTGTGTGAGCGCATGTGTTGGTGCATGTGTGTGTTGGTGTACGTGTGTTTGCGTTCCGTATGCAAGTGTGATTGATTGGGTGTGTGTGCACTTATCAGTGCCTTCAGAAAGTATTCACACCCCTTGACTTTTTAAAAATTGAATTGAGAAACTGAATTGAAAATGGATTAAATTGAGATTGCTTTACCACTGGCCTACACACAATACCTATAATGTTGAATATCCCTTTGATGAAGTTATTAATTACACTTTGTATGGATACATGCGTCCTCTCTAACTTAGTTGCTGGAAAGGAAGGAAACTGATCAGGGTTTTCATCATGAGGCCAATGGTAAGTTTAAAATAGTTACAGAATTTACAGGCTCCACCTTACTGACCTAATTGATAGAGTGAAAAGAATGAAGCCTGTACAGAATAAAGATATTCCAAAACATGCTTCCTGTTCGTAACAAAGCACTAAAGTAATACTGCACAAAATGTGGCAAAGCAATTAACTTTTTGTCCTGAATACAAAGTGTTATGTTTGGTGCAAATCTAATACAGTTCATTACTGAATACCACTCTCCATATTTTCAAGCATATTGGTGGCTGCATCATGTTATGGGTATGCTTGTTAACATTAAGAACAGGTGAGTTTTTCAGGATAAAAAAATAAAGCGAATGGAGCCAAGCACGGGCCAAATCCTAGAGGAAAACCTGGTTCAGTCTGCTTTCCACCAGACACTGGGAGATGAATTCACTTTTCAGCAGGACAATAACCTAAAATACAAGGCTAAATCTATACTATCAAATCTTACCAAGAAGATGGTGTATGTTCCTGAGTGGCCGAGTTACAGTTTTGACTTAAATCTACTTGAAAATCTATGACAAGCGCTGAGAATGGTTGTCTATCAATGATCAACAACCAATTTGACAGAGCTTGAATATTTTTTAAATAATAATGAGCAAATGTTGCACATTCCAGGTGTGAAAGCTCTTACAGTTTTTCTCAGTCGCTTTGGTGCATTTTTCACATCATCCCTAACATGTGCAAAATAATAAGTGCATTTCTCAGAACAAATTGTACAAATTGCAATATACAATAGATATGTTTCTAAAGCTAGTCAGTCACTAAAAATCCATAGTACATCTCTCAAAAGTAAATATTCATGCCAATGATCATGTCAGTGTCATCAGAATGATAAGTCATTGAGTCATTGTTCACGAACAAGGTCGTCAAAATGTTTAGGCATGTTGTCAATGTAACTGTGTACTTTGACAGTATTACCTGATGTAAACTTAGGCTACAGGTTGGATGACAGCTACTGTATAGAAAATGCACAAGGCTGCACTTCTATGGCATATATCAATTTCAACAGTGCTATTTACTTATTACTGTATGTGGGTTATCGATTGAAAGAGACTGGACAACCCAAGAGGCACAAAGGAAAAATAACTAAATTAGAAAGAAACACCGGAAACCACCCTTAAGGCACAACTTTGCCCGCAGCACTGTTGTGCTGTCTCTACACATCCAGACGTTCCTGTCTGTCGACCCACATATTCTCATCCACATCACACCGGATATTTTCCCTTCCAATGCAACGTGGAAAGAATCTTTTGGAATGCCTTATCCATCCTCTGCAGGTGTCTGCTGTGATGTCCTCACATGCTACATCCATTGCAGCCAACAGGGTCATCTGTGTGTGTGGCTGACGATCGTACACCTTCCACCTCCATGCTGAAAATAACTCCTCAATTGGGTTAAGGAATGGTGAATAAGGTGGGAGGAATTTTATGAGCGTCCTCGGGTGGGTCACAAACCATTGCCTTATGTTTGATCGATGGAAACTCACATTATCACAAATGACCACATACTTTGGCAAATCCTCTCTAAAAAGACCCCTCTCATCATCAGGGATGAGAGCCCTGTAGAGAGTCTCTAAAAAGTTGAGTAGATGCTGGGTGTTGTATGGCCCTATAAGGGGGATATGGGTTAGGACACCATGCTCCGAAATAGCAGCACACATGGTGATATTTCCTCCCCGTTGGCCTGGCAAATCCACAGTAGCTCTGTGACCGATGATATTCCGACCCCGTCTTCTGCATGTGGGAGGGTTAACTTGATTCCAACTCCATTATACGCTATATCCCAGAACACACAGTTGAATTTGTTTTGGTAAGGAAGAGTGACATAACATGTACATATATTGCATGTTCCTTCCACAGCAATGGAAATGTGTGCAGTTTATGCTTACTGTACTATGTATCACTATAAAATGTTGCTGTAAAGTAGTTACATAGATATATGTTTTACCTGTACATACTGGTACCGTAGCTCCTTAACTCTGTCCTCATTCCTTTGGAATGGTACACGGTACAGCTGTTTCATACTCATCTGGTTTCTATGCAGCACCCTGTCGATGGTTGAGATGCTAACCGTATGGATGTTTTCAAAGACATCGTTGTCTTCTATAATGGTCCTTTGTATTTCCCTGCTCATGGCATTGTTTGCTCGGACCATGGTGCAAATAGCCTCCTCCTGTTGAGGTGTGAAAAGGCGTCCTCTGCCACCGGTTTGAGGTAATCTTGCAGTCCATTGTGGGGAAAATAGACAAAAATTATGCGAACACACATTTTACTGTAAAACATACAGGTGGGTGCATGTAAGGTGCAGTATGTATCTGTATAGAGTATATTTCTGTATGCTGTGAAATACAAGTGGACTACTGTAATATGATGCATTGTAGGAAGTATACAGTTTACTGCTTATATACAGTAACAGTGCACTGTACATTGGTGGACATACCTGTTCTCTCTTCAAAACGTTTGAACTATTGAGGACACGGTTGATCTCCCAATATTCGACTGCACCCTTCGACCCGCCTCAGCCATTGTAAGGCCATGATTGACAACATGGTCTACAATAGTGGCCCTTATGTCATCAGATATGCGCCTAAATCAAATCAAATCAAATGTGTTTATATAGCCCTTTGTACATCAGCTGATATCTCAAAGTGCTGTACAGAAACCCAGCCTAAAACCCCAAACAGCAAGCAATGCAGGTGTAGAAGCACGGTGGCTAGGAAAAACTCCCTAGAAAGGCCAAAACCTAGGAAGAAACCTAGAGAGGAACCAGGCTATGAGGGATGGCCAGTCCTCTTCTGGCTGTGCCGGGTGGAGAGGAACCAGGCTATGAGGGATGGCCAGTCCTCTTCTGGCTGTGCCGGGTGGAGCCTATGTTCTCTCCTGCCTCTTCCTCTGTTTTGCCTTCCACCATGCATGCTTGCTCCTCTTCTTCCTCCTCCTCTTGGCTGTTGACCTTGTTCATTTCCTGGTCCATCCATTATTGGAAAATTGCAACTCTGTGTTGTGGTCTGTCTATGTATGCTTGCCAATTGATTCTTCATGAGATGCACTTTTGAGAAATTTAGACAACTGGTTGATTGTTGGTTGAACTAACACTTTATACATTCCTTCATGAGTGAGGGTCAATTTCACCTGCACGATTCATCAATTCACGTTTTTGTACAAAAGGTCTAATAGAAATGTGTAAAACTATGCTTGACAGTTTATGACAAATAGTTCAACAATTTTGCATGTCATGGCTTATGCAAGGAACTAATGCCTAGATGTTTTGAGGGGTGAGACTATTCAACAGAGAACCATCTACTACATTTTGATCAACATGACATGAGCAATTGATAATGTGGAAAAAGCTGACACTTGTACATTATCAATTGCAATTTGCTCAAAAGGAATAAGAAATTGCTTTAATGATGTGCACAAGTGACTAGATGATTTGGTATTTGTACAAGTAGTATCAAGAATTGCACTTTTGATCTAAGAAATGCACCAAAGCGACTGAGAAAAACTGTAAAGACTTACATAGAAAGACTCACAATTGTAATCACTGCCAAAGGTGCTTCTACAAAGTATTGGCTCCGGGGACAGACACAGACACAGACACAGACAGACAGACAGACAGACAGACAGACAGACAGACAGACAGACAGACAGACAGACAGACAGACAGACAGACAGACAGACAGACAGACAGACAGACAGACAGACAGACAGACAGACAGACAGACAGACAGACAGACAGACAGACAGACAGACAGACAGACAGACAGACAGACAGACAGACAGACAGACAGACAGACAGACAGACAGACAGATAGATAGATAGATAGATAGATAGATAGATAGATAGATAGATAGATAGATAGATAGATAGATAGATAGATAGATAGATAGATAGATAGATAGATAGATTAACGAATAAACTGTTGCATAATGAGCCAATAAAACTTGCCTCACAACAGTGAATCTGTTGGTTGAAAATAAAGAAATAGCATATTTAATTTCTTAAAATCCAGTTTTACAAATTAAAAAATGATCTACTAACTTGGCTTTCCATTACAAACTTTAAAAACATCCTAACATAGAGGAATTGACAGTTGTCTTTATTAGATATATGTTTTTTTCTACAGGGTCGGAGAGGGGAAGAGAGAGAGAGAGAGATAGAGCGAGAGCTATGGGAAAAGTATGTCTGCTATGCATGGATTATTTGGTGGGGGCATAGCATTGTTGCTCCACGGACATTGAACTTGGGATATGGGAGACAGGGGGAAAACCTTCCCCTACCCTCCCTAAGCAAACACACACAGCACATTCTTCCACACCTCCAACTACCCCCACCCACACATCCCTACAACTCGGCTTCATCTTAACTGTCAACACCTCGCCAAAGCAGGAACCTCTATCTGTGGACTTTAATCTGGCCCTGCTCGCCAAACAGGTCGGGCTAGGACCAGAAGAACGATTAGTCTGTCACGTCAGCCCACCAGTCCTGGAAAAGAACTGAGATATAAAGGGAGGGACTGAGATAAAGAGAGATAGAGAGGGATAGAGAGATATAGAGGGAGGAACTGAGATATAGAGGGAGGGACTGAGATATAGAGGGAGTGAGATATAGAGGGAGGGACTGAGATATCGAGGGAGGGACTGAGATATAGAGGGAGTGGGAGGAAGGGAGGGAGGGAGAAAGAGAGGGACGGACTGAGATATAGAGGGAGGGACTGAGATATAGAGGGAGAGGGAGGGAAGAAGGGAGGGAGGGATTGAGATATAGAGGGAGGGGGAGGGACTGAGATATAGAGGGAGGGGGAGGGATGGAGGAAGAAGGAGAGGGAGGGACTGAGATATAGAGGGAGGGACTGAGATATCGAGGGAGGGACTGAGATATAGAGGGAGGGGGAGGAAGTGAGGGAGGGACTGAGGTATAGAGGGAGTTGGAGGAAGGGAGGGACTGACATATAGAGGGAGGAGCTGAGATATAGAGGGAGGGGGAGGAAGGGAGGGAGGGAGGGACTGAGATATAGAGGGAGAGGGAGGAAGGGAGGGACTGAGATATAGAGGGAGAGGGAGAAAGGGAGGGACTGAGATATTGAGGGAGGGGAGGAAGGGAGGGATGGACTGAGATATAGAGGGAGAGGGAGGAAGGGAGGGACTGAGATATAGAGGGAGGGGGAGGGAGGGAGAAAGAGAGGGAGGGACTGAGATATAAAGGGAGGGACTGAGATAAAGAGGGAGGGACTGAGATATAGAGGGTGGGACTGAGATATAGAGGGAGAGGGAGGGAGGAAGGGGAGGGATTGAGATATAGAGGGAGGGGGAGGGACTGAGATATAGATGGAGGGGGAGGGATGGAGGAAGAAAGAGAGGGAGATATAGAGGGAGGGACTGAGATATAAAGGGAGGGGGAGGAAGGGAGGGAGGGAGAAAGAAAGAGAGGGACTGAGATACAGAGGGAGGTACTGAGATATCGAGGGAGGGACTGAGATATAGAGGGAGGGGAGGAAGGGAGGGACTGAGATATAGAGGGAGGGGAGGAAGGGAGGGAGGGACTGAGATATAGAGGGAGGACTGAGATATAGAGGGTGAGGGAGGAAGGGAGGGAGGGACTGAGATATAGAGGGAGAAGGAGGAAGGGAGGGAGGGACTGGGATATAGAGGGAGAGGGATGAAGGGAGGGAGGGACTGAGATATAGAGGGTGTGGGAGGAAGGGAGGGAGGGACTGAGACATAGAGGGAGAGGGAGGAAGGGAGGGACTGAGATATAGAGGGAGAGGGAGGAAGGGAGGGACTGAGATATAGAGGGACAGGGAGGAAGGGAGGGTGGGACTGAGATATAGAGGGAGAGGGAGGAAGGGAGGGTGGGACTGAGATATAGAGGGAGAGGGAGGAAGGGAGGGAGGGACTGAGATATAGAGGGAGGGGAGGAAGGGAGGGAGGGACTGAGATATAGAGGGACATGGAGGATGGGAGGGAGGGACTGAGATATAGCGGGAGAGGGAGGAAGGGAGGGACTGAGATATTGAGGGAGGGGAGGAAGGGAGGGATGGACTGAGATATAGAGGGAGAGGGAGGGAGGGAGGGACTGAGATATAGAGGGAGGGGGAGAGAGGGACTGAGATATAGAGGGAGAGGGAGGGAGGAAGGGGAGGGATTGAGATATAGAGGGAGGGGGAGGGACTGAGATATAGAGGGAGGGACTGAGATATGAAGGGAGGGGAGGAGGGGAGGGAGGGAGAAAGAAAGAGAGGAACTGAGATATAGAGGGAGGGTTTGAGATATTGATGGAGGGGAGGAAGGGAGGGATGGAGGAAGAAAGAGAGGGAGGGACTGAGATACAGAGGGAGGGACTGAGATATAGAGGGAGGGAATGAGATATAGAGGGAGGGGAGGAATGGAGGGAGGGAGAAAGAGAGGGAGGGACTGAGATATAGAGGGAGGTACTGAGATATCGAGGGAGGGACTGAGATATAGAGGGAGAGGGAGGAAGGGAGGGACTGAGATATAGAGGGACAGGGAGGAAGGGAGGGAGGGACTGGGATATAGAGGGAGAGGGAGGAAGGGAGGGAGGGACTGAGATATAGAGGGAGAGGGAGGAAGGGAGGGAGGGTCTGAGATATAGAGGGAGGGGAGGAAGGGAGGGAGGGACTGAGACAGAGGGAGAGGGAGGAAGGGAGGGAGGGACTGAGCTATAGAGGGAGAGGGAGGAAGGGAGGGACTGAGACAGAGGGAGAGGGAGGAAGGGAGGGAGGGTCTGAGATATAGAGGGAGGGGAGGAAGGGAGGGAGGGACTGAGACAGAGGGAGAGGGAGGAAGGGAGGGACTGAGATATAGAGGGAGAGGGAGGAAGGGAGGGAGGAACTGAGATATAGAGGGACAGGGAGGAAGGGAGGGTGGGACTGAGATATAGAGGGAGAGGGAGGAAGGGAGGGAGGGACTGAGATATAGAGGGAGGGGAGGAAGGGAGGGAGGGACTGAGACAGAGGGAGAGGGAGGAAGGGAGGGACTGAGATATAGAGGGAGGGGGAGGGAGGGAGAAAGAGAGGGAGGGACTGAGATATAAAGGGAGGGACTAAGATAAAGAGGGAGGGACTGAGATATAGAGGGAGGGACTGAGATATAGAGGGAGAGGGAGGGAGGAAGGGAGGGATTGAGATATAGAGGGAGGGGAGGGACTGAGATATAGATGGAGGGGGAGGGATGGAGGAAGAAAGAGAGGGAGATATAGAGGGAGGGACTGAGATATAAAGGGAGGGGGAGGAAGGGAGGGAGGGAGAAAGAAAGAGAGGGACTGAGATACAGAGGGAGGTACTGAGATATCGAGGGAGGGACTGAGATATAGAGGGAGGGGGAGGAAGGGAGGGAGGGACTGAGATATAGAGGGAGGGGAGGAAGGGAGGGAGGGACTGAGATATAGAGGGTGTGGGAGGAAGGGAGGGACTGAGACATAGAGGGAGAGGGAGGAAGGGAGGGACTGAGATATAGAGGGAGAGGGAGGAAGGGAGGGAGGGACTGAGATATAGAGGGAGAGGGAGGAAGAGAGGGACTGAGATATAGAGGGACAGGGAGGAAGGGAGGGAGGGACTGAGATATAGAGGGACAGGGAGGAAAGGAGGGAGGGACTGAGATATAGAGGGAGAGGGAGGAAGGGAGGGAGGGACTGAGATATAGAGGGAGAGGGAGGAAGGGAGGGAGGGACAGATATAGAGGGAGAGGGAGGAAGGGAGGGAAGGACTGAGATATAGAGGGAGAGGGAGGAAGGGAGGGAGGGACTGAGATATAGAGGGACATGGAGGATGGGAGGGAGGGACTGAGATATAGCGGGAGAGGGAGGAAGGGAGGGACTGAGATATTGAGGGAGGGGAGGAAGGGAGGGATGGACTGAGATATAGAGGGAGAGGGAGGAAGGGAGGGACTGAGATATAGAGGGAGGGTGAGAGAGGGAGGGACTGAGATATAGAGGGAGGGACTGAGATATAGAGGGAGAGGGAGGGAGGAAGGGAGGGATTGAGATATAGAGGGAGGGGGAGGGACTGAGATATAGAGGGAGGGGAGGGATGGAGGAAGAAAGAGAGGGAGGGAGGGACTGAGATATAGAGGGAGGGACTGAGATATGAAGGGAGGGGAGGAAGGGAGGGAGGGAGAAAGAAAGAGAGGAACTGAGATATAGAGGGAGGGATTGAGATATTGAGGGAGGGGGAGGAAGGGAAGGGATGGAGGAAGAAAGAGAGGGAGGGACTGAGATACAGAGGGAGGGACTGAGATATAGAGGGAGGGACTGAGATATAGAGGGAGAGGGAGGAAGGGAGGGACTGAGATATAGAGGGACAGGGAGGAAGGGAGGGAGGGACTGGGATATAGAGGGAGAGGGAGGAAGGGAGGGAGGGACTGAGATATAGAGGGAGAGGGAGGAAGGGAGGCAGGGTCTGAGATATAGAGGGAGGGGAGGAAGGGAGGGAGGGACTGAGACAGAGGGAGAGGGAGGAAGGGAGGGAGGGACTGAGATATAGAGGGAGAGGGAGGAAGGGAGGGACTGAGACAGAGGGAGAGGGAGGAAGGGAGGGAGGGTCTGAGATATAGAGGGAGGGGAGGAAGGGAGGGAGGGACTGAGACAGAGGGAGAGGGAGGATGGGAGGGACTGAGATATAGAGGGAGAGGGAGGAAGGGAGGGAGGGACTGAGATATAGAGGGACAGGGAGGAAGGGAGGGTGGGACTGAGATATAGAGGGAGAGGGAGGAAGGGAGGGAGGGACTGAGATATAGAGGGAGGGGAGGAAGGGAGGGAGGGACTGAGACAGAGGGAGAGGGAGGAAGGGAGGGACTGAGATATAGAGGGACAGGGAGGAAGGGAGGGAGGGACTGAGATATAGAGGGAGAGGGAGCGAGGGAGGGAGGGACTGAGATGTAGAGGGAGGGGAGGAAGGGAGGGAGGGACTGAGACATAGAGGGAGGAAGGGAGGGACTGAGATATAGAGGGAGAGGGAGGAAGGGAGGGAGGGACTGAGATATAGAGGGAGAGGGAGGAAGAGAGGGACTGAGATATAGAGGGACAGGGAGGAAGGGAGGGAGGGACTGAGATATAGAGGGACAGGGAGGAAAGGAGGGAGGGACTGAGATATAGAGGGAGAGGGAGGAAGGGAGGGAGGGACAGATATAGAGGGAGAGGGAGGAAGGGAGGGAGGGACAGATATAGAGGGAGAGGGAGGAAGGGAGGGAAGGACTGAGATATAGAGGGAGAGGGAGGAAGGGAGGAACTGAGATATAGAGGGAGAGGGAGGAAGGGAGGTAGGGACTGAGATATAGAGGGAGAGGGAGGAAGGGAGGGAGGGACTGAGATATAGAGGGACAGGGAGGAAAGGAGGGAGGGACTGAGATATAGAGGGAGAGGGAGGAAGGGAGGGAGGGACTGAGATATAGAGGGAGAGGGAGGAAGGGAGGGAGGGACAGATATAGAGGGACATGGAGGATGGGAGGGAGGGACTGAGATATAGCGGGAGAGGGAGGAAGGGAGGGACTGAGATATTGAGGGAGGGGAGGAAGGGAGGGATGGACTGAGATATAGAGGGAGAGGGAGGAAGGGAGGGACTGAGATATAGAGGGAGGGTGAGAGAGGGAGGGACTGAGATATAGAGGGAGGGACTGAGATATAGAGGGAGAGGGAGGGAGGAATGGAGGGATTGAGATATAGAGGGAGGGGAGGGACTGAGATATAGAGGGAGGGGGAGGGATGGAGGAAGAAAGAGAGGGAGGGAGGGACTGAGATATAGAGGGAGGGACTGAGATATGAAGGGAGGGGAGGAAGGGAGGGAGGGAGAAAGAAAGAGAGGAACTGAGATATAGAGGGAGGGATTGAGATATTGAGGGAGGGGAGGAAGGGAAGGGATGGAGGAAGAAAGAGAGGGAGGGACTGAGATACAGAGGGAGGGACTGAGATATAGAGGGAGGGACTGAGATATAGAGGGAGAGGGAGGAAGGGAGGGACTGAGATATAGAGGGACAGGGAGGGAGGGAGGGACTGGGATATAGAGGGAGAGGGAGGAAGGGAGGGAGGGACTGAGATATAGAGGGAGAGGGAGGAAGGGAGGGAGGGGGTAGAGGGAGGGGAGGAAGGAGGGAGGGACTGAGACAGAGGGAGAGGGAGGAAGGGAGGGAGGGACTGAGATATAGAGGGAGAGGGAGGAAGGGAGGGACTGAGACAGAGGGAGAGGGAGGAAGGGAGGGAGGGTCTGAGATATAGAGGGAGGGGAGGAAGGGAGGGAGGGACTGAGACAGAGGGAGAGGGAGGATGGGAGGGACTGAGATATAGAGGGAGAGGGAGGAAGGGAGGGAGGGACTGAGATATAGAGGGACAGGGAGGAAGGGAGGGTGGGACTGAGATATAGAGGGAGAGGGGGAGGAAGGGAGGGAGGGACTGAGATATAGAGGGGGAGGGGAGGAAGGGAGGGAGGGACTGAGACAGAGGGAGAGGGAGGAAGGGAGGGACTGAGATATAGAGGGACAGGGAGGAAGGGAGGGACTGAGATATAGAGGGAGAGGGAGCGAGGGAGGGAGGGACTGAGATGTAGAGGGAGGGGAGGAAGGGAGGGAGGGACTGAGACATAGAGGGAGAGGGAGGAAGGGAGGGACTGAGATATAGAGGGAGAGGGAGGAAGGGAGGGAGGGACTGAGATATAGAGGGAGAGGGAGGAAGAGAGGGACTGAGATATAGAGGGACAGGGAGGAAGGGAGGGAGGGACTGAGATATAGAGGGACAGGGAGGAAAGGAGGGAGGGACTGAGATATAGAGGGAGAGGGAGGAAGGGAGGAGGGACTGAGATATAGAGGGAGAGGGAGGAAGGGAGGGAGGAACTGAGATAGAGGGAGAGGGAGATGAGATAGAGGGAGAGGGAGGAAGGGAGGGGGACTGAGATATAGAGGGAGAGGGAGGAAGGGAGGAACTGAGATATAGAGGGAGAGGGAGGAAGGGAGGAACTGAGATATAGAGGGAGAGGGAGGGAGGTAGGGACTGAGATATAGAGGGAGAGGGAGGAAGGGAGGGAGGGACTGAGATATAGAGGGAGAGTGAGGAAGGGAGCGAGGGACTGAGATATAGAGGGAGAGGGAGGAAGGGAGGGAGGGACTGAGATATAGAGGGAGAGGGAGGAAGGGAGGGAAGAGGTTGGAGATATAATGCAGACACCCAGATGACCAGACAAAACCAGAAACCAGAGATAAGGGAGTTGAACTTCCACCCGTCTGACAACGACGACTCAAGTTCAGCCGGGCAAACACACCTGGCAGACGCTATCGCATGCAGACACAGACACACACAGACACACACAGACACACACATACACACAGACACAGACACACAGAGACACACAGAGACACACACAGACACACACACTCACACACACACGCACACACACACAAACTCACACACACAAACTCACACACACACACACACACACACACACACACACACACACACACACACACACACACACACACACACACACACACACACACACACACACACACACACACACACACACACACACACACACACACACACACACACACACACACACACACACACACACGGACACACACACACACACACACACTCACACACACACACACTCACACTCACACTCACACACAAACACACTCCCACACTCACACACATGCGTAACGTTCTATGGGTGGCGATGATATTCCAAGACAATGAGGTGTCATAGTTTGTATATTAACTGCAAGTGTGTGTGTGCGTGCGTGCGTTCGTGTGTATGTGTGATGAATGTTTGCATGTGTGAGTGTCATCCCAAACTAAATACCTTAGGTCTTTAGGTAAACAACCAACAATTCCATAAATGTATGTAATACTATTTATTTTTCATTTTTTTCAAGACAAAATGGCTGAGTGTAGAGAATAACGCAGTCAACCGTTGTTGAAAAGAAGAGTGGCATCTCCAAACGAACTAGAACTCAACAGAAGAGAGTAGAATTCCCAGAAACTGAGTGGTGTGGTCAATGACATTTGGTCATTAAAAATACATGTTAAAAACATCAGATATTCAACAAGAGAGAGAAAATGTATTGATTCCTGCTGTGTGTGACTCTGTTTTCAACAAAGTTGTGTATAGTCATAATAAATAGGGACGTTCACTGTCGGAGGCCAAGTTCAAGTTCAGTTCAGAATAATCAGCGTTGAGAACAGACAGGGGAAAAAAGGCTGGAAACCCTAAACGTACCAACGTAGCATTGTCATGTACACAAAACATGTAGCCTACTTTACTGTACCAGCTCAAGTAGGCTTTTCTTTTCCCACCCCAATCATTTCTGTTTTCATTAGAAATGTTTTGCAAGTGAGATTTACCACTTTAAAAAACCCATGAAGCACCATGTACGGTTTAGCAATGAAAAATAGATTCAAAATAAAACCCCTAAATTGATTTCCAGATTCATGTCCTTTTTAAATCAATTGACTGCATAATGACTGGAATAGTTCTTCATTCATTGATGTGACTGGAATGTGGTCAGGCGGTCGAGAGGAACGGACAGTAGAAAGTTACACTACCGAGAACCCAACAATAGCTTGTGTTACTGCATATAAAATGACAGGAGAGGAAAAAACAGTTTAAAAACTAAAATAAAAGACATATACAACCCCCTGTGTTGCCATGTTGTGGCACATTCCGACAGTACTGCTTGAGAAAGCCATTACATGGCTCCTCTTATCCATAGAACGCCACAGCGTTTCAATTTTCAAAAACCTACTTAATTTTTGTTCAAGCGTACAAATTATTCACACTATAATAGTATTATCCTGCCAAATTAAGAAAATATATACGGTGGCAGCTGGTTGGTCATTTTTTCTTCAACTACTGAGAAGAGTACATTGGGACCTTTTAAAGAGAACAAGCGAACAGTTAAAAATACAGGCTTCAACATAAATACTACATAAATGCCTACGCTAAGTGAACATTAATTTCAAATACCATTCTAAATACGGGAACAAGTAGACCGTAAATGTGTATTTTAGCATAAGGAACATGAGTGTGCATTTTCCTATGTTTTTAAAAAGTTCTCTCTCTATATTCACATATAATCCTAAAATCTCTCGCCGATGAGAATGTTGTTTAACCTGAAGACCTGTGTAGCAAAAAGGCAAAAAGATGAGTCATGTTCGTTTCGTATTCATAATATAGTGATACAATCTTGAGCATAACCATCAAGATTTAACGAGAAACCCCAAAAATATCATCAAAACAAACTTAAATAAAGTCTCCCCTAAAGATATTGAAGTGTTACATTAAAAAACAGAGTTTATTTATTCATTTTTATAAAAATTTGTAGTAGGAAAAAAACCTTGCCCTTTTTGAGCAGCAAGGTTTCTTTCTTTCATTCTGAAGCAGGAGGGAGTATGGCGGTTCCTGCATTGATACTGTATTACCCAGAGGCCCCAAAAACTGCTAGGCCCCCTGGGAAACAAAATGGCTGGCGACGGCTTGTCGTTTCACTCTTATCTGCATGAAGCAATGACACCACATCAATCGGTCTGCATTAGAGCAAAGATTTCCCTTCAGTGTCCACCTGTAAACTGGGAAAATTGAACAGTGCACATATTTCATCCTGGGAAAAGTCCCAGTTCTTATTATTTTATACTCAACCGACTGTACCTCCGATTAGAGAGACAGATACAGGATCCAAGGCAGAGTGAGAAGTGCTTTACCAACAACATTATGAAAGGGGGGTTGATGTAAGTCTGTCAAATCAAAAGAACAGCGGTGAGGTCTAACATGTCACCTCAAAGAGCACAAACCCACGTGAAAGATTCAAATGATGTAAAAATCGAGCGGGGGATGTGTTTTACTGAATACACTTCTCAAAATTGTTCTTAAATTTAAAAAAAAATGAATTTCCAATATCAATTAGTTTAAGAGGCAACATTTCAACTTTTAGGAAATCTGATATAACATGTGGAAAAAAAGAAATAAGAGCTTATTAAAAAGCTTATAATGCATTTAGAAATCTGGTCATTCCTTGCCCCCAACCCCAACCCCCTTTCAAAATCAGCCTGACATGTCAGAACTAAGAAAAACAAGTCTTCAGGTGCCCAGCCGCCACAGCAACACACTGTCATGGCCGACTCACCGAAGATCCCAGCAACAAGGACAACAAGGACAACAACATAGTTTTGTGCTACTTACAAAAAACTGTAAAACCTTTCATTTCAAAACAAAACACATTATGAGCTTAAGTTTACAGAATTATAACAACTCATTATTACATTTAGTACCCCTATGTAAGGTACCAAACAAACACAAATAAAACCCTTTATATAAACACCACATAATCCCCAAAATAGCATGTAGCTAATATGCCAGTAAACAGAATGAGCATCTGAAGTATATTATACAATGAGTCAGGCAGATAAAATAATTTACCAGAAATATATATTTTTTGTTTCAACTGGTTCCTTGTGTTTCGCTGGGTCACGGAGGACGATGTCATATTGTACAGGCGCTTGATGCAAGAACCTGTTTATTTCCCGTTGAACACATGTCCGCTAGCTATCATTTGTAGCTGAATCTCCGAGCTTATAGCAAAAAGGAGGATTAACTAATGCAGGTCAAATATTCCAAGGCACAATTTTTTTGCTTTTTCAAACGATAACTCTTCATTTCAAATTGACCACCACTATATCTTCTAAAAGAAAATGTTATGTTGCTAAGTGGCTACCGTTTCCTAGGCAAACCCAATTGATATTTTTAACCCAGGAATGGACAGAAAATATTTTTAAAAGACCAGTCAAAATTTGACCCTGCTTTTTGTAGTTCAGGGTTAGACCATTCACACTGCCCACCATGTTTCCAACACCAAACTGTACAAGATATGTAAAACAGTACGTATATGCAGCATGGGGGTTTTCTTCCTCTTATCGTTTTCTTTTTTTAAAATCAAAAGTACCAACCAACAGCAACACGATTACAACCAACCAACCAATGAAGGACAATTTTATCTAAGTAGCCAAAACACACTGAGCATGCCGTCCAGATACAAAAGTACAAAACATGTCAATTATTGCACAATAGAAAGGCTCAAACGTTTTTGTGTCCGATGCAATAGTATTGCCCCAAATATGGATCAGCTTTTTCAAAGGTACCGGGTTTCTGACTGGTGTCTAACCCCTGTCAGTCTCCTCAGCTTTTGCCATGATTCAGCGAATCAGGGAGCTGCCCTGCCTCCCCTACTCAGTCTTAATTTCCAGGGTGGTTGGCATGGGATGATCGCTGTGCCACTTCTTCATGTGTTTCTCTAGAGTGCTGTACACACTGAAAGGCATGTGGCAGATTTCACATTTATAAACATCCTTGCCCATCTGGCCGTGGGTCTTCATGTGGCGAGTGAGCTTGCTGCTCTGGGCGCAGGCGTAGCTGCACAGGTCACACTTGTAGGGCCTCTCTCCTGTGTGGCTGCGCCGGTGCACTGTCAGGTTGCTGCAGTTCTTGAAGATCTTGCCGCAGTACTCGCATGTGTCACTCCGCCGGCTGCCATCCTTGGAGCTGGGGCGCCCGCCGCTCCCTGACAGGTGGGGGGTGCTGGCCCCACTCCCCGTCCCGCTGTGACCCGAGGCCCCGCAGCCGCCATCCAGCTCCTCGGGAGGCGTGGAGTAGCGCAGGCTGCCGTTCTCGGAGGAGTGCTCGGAGGATGTGGCGAAGGGCGATTGTCTGGTGGAGTACTCTCCAAAGCTGAGTAAGGGGTCCTTGAGTTGTCGGGAGGCGGCATAGCCGGCCAGCCACTGGGAGTAGACGTTATCTGTGTTGGGGATGGTGGGCGTGGGAGGATCCAGTTCTTTCTCCACCTTGATACGCTTGGTCATGGTGCTGAGGGACCCGGGGCTCCCTATCAGGAGCTTCCTGGTCAGGGTCTCATTAGAGAGAGGACCCAGGCCATTGGCCGTTGGGGTGGTGCCACAGACCTCATCGGCCCGGTCCGACTCCAGTGCCATGTCCTCTTCACAGGCGTCCCGGGGAGTGCTCCGTCTGTGGGGATGGGAGTGGGGGTGGAGGGCCTGGCTGTTCTGGTGGTGCCGGGCCCCTTCCAACAGCAGGCTGAAATGATAATCATTCTTCTCACCTTCTTCAGTCTCCATCTCCTCCTCTGCCTCCTCTCCTTCTTCCTCCTCTTCCTCCTCTTCTTCCTCATCTCCCTCCTCCTCTTCATCTCCCTCCTCCTCCTCTTCTTCTTCTTCCTCCTCCTCACCATTCTCAAGCAGCCCGTTGTTCTCGCTCTTGAACTTTGCCACCACGGACTTGAGGGCGCTGGTAGCGGTGCCCACTAGGGCGCTGGTGCCTGGGTCGGGTGAGCTGGCGGTGGACAGGCCGTCATCCGACTTGGAAATGAGGGAGTTCTTCTGAGAGTGCGTCTTCATGTGGCGCTTCAGCTTGCTGGCCTGGGTGCAGGCGTGGTTGCACAGGTGGCATTTGTAGGGCTTCTCTCCTGTGTGGCTGCGCCGGTGCACGATCAGGTTGCTCTGGAACTTGAAGGTCTTCCCGCAGAACTCGCACGACTTGGCCTTGAGCGGCGTGGTAGGCTGGGCCGGGTTGGGGGTGGAGCGGAAGCCGGACGAGGGCGACTGGGAGGTGGAGAGGGGAGGCGTGGCTGAGAAGGGGGGCTTAGAGCCCGGCTGGAAGGGCTGCAGCAGCCGTTGCATAGGGCTGGGGTTGTTGGGCGACAGGGGTGGGGAGGCCCCTGTGGGGTTACCCGCCAGCTCCCGCAGTCTCCTTGAGAAGTCCATGGCGGGCGGTGGTTCCAGGACCACTGAGTTGAGCCGCATCACCCTGTCGAAGGCGCTTGGGTGATGGGTGGCCAGCGCCAGGTTCTCCGGACTCAGGTGGTGCCGTGGAGGCGGACTAAACAGAGGAGGCGTCCGGGGGTAGCGTCCCTCGTGGGGGACAGAGGCGGCCCCTTCCCGGCCAGACCCGGACCCAGGCAATCTCAGCAGACTGAAGGGGCTCCCATCGGCCAGGTGGACACCGTGGAGGGGGGGATGGGAGGTGCAGTCACCCCCCATCCCGGGCGGGGCGGCTACCCTGGGGGTGAGGGGGCTGCCTGGCTCGCTCTCCAGATAGATGTGGAAGCCGTGGGTGTTCTGGGCGTGCTGGAGCAGGAACCAGGCACTGATGAACGGATGCTTGCAGGTTGTACATGTGTAACTACTGGGCTCATCCTTGTCTGTGAATAGGAGAGAGAAAGAAGAAGGGTTACTTGACTGAAAGAGAATGAGGACCTCTAGGATTGCTAGACCGTGATACTTCATATTTCAGTTCGACAACAAAGATATCCATTGTCTTTGATAAATAATTCAGCTTCAGTTTTTACCAGCTTAATTAATACACTGAGATTTAAACATACATTCAATTACACAGCCCATCTAAACAACACCAGCAACGAGATCTCAATCAGTGTATACAATTTACACAGACAAGGAGGTAATTAGGAATATTTTAAACAATAATTGAATTTCAATGGCCCTTGCACGATGACCTGAGATTTGCCTGACAATGCGTTTGTAATCTCGTTAAACACACTCAACCATCCTCCATAGATGTGTTTAGAGAATTAGAGGGGCTAAAGTAGAACATGTGTCTAATGCTGACACATTTACATTTCACATTTTCGTCATTTAGCAGATACTGCAAAGTCAGAGCTAGTAAGGGGGGAAAAAAGTGAATGAAATACATATTATGTATTATAAAATATATTTGGATTTGTTTAACACTTTTTTTGGTTACTACATGATTCCACATGTGTTATTTCATAGTGTTGATGTCTTTACTATTATTCTACAATGTTTTGTTTTGACTGGTTGACTGGTACTGTATATATATATATATATATATAGTGGGGCAAAAAAGTATTTAGTCAGCCACCAATTGTGCAAGTTCTATCACTTAAAAAGATGAGATAGGCCTGTAATTTTCATCATAGGTACACTTCAACTATGACAGACAAAATGAGAAAAGAAATCCAGAAAATCACATTGTAGGATTTTTTATGAATTTATTTGCAAATTATGGTGGAAAATACGTATTTGGTCAATAACAAAAGTTTCTCAATACTTATACTCAATACCTAATACTTGTTATATACCCTTTGTTGGCAATGACAGAGGTCAAACGTTTTCTGTAAGTCTTCACAAGGTTTCCACACACTGTTTCTGGTATTTTGGCCCATTCCTCCATGCAGATCTCCTCTAGAGCAGTGATGTTTTGGGGCTGTTGCTGGGCAACATGGACTTTCAACTTCCTCCAAAGATTTTCTATGGGGTTGAGATCTGGAGACTGGCTAGGCCACTCCAGGACCTTGAAATGGTTCTTGCAAAAGCACTCCTTCGTTGCCCGGGCGGTGTGTTTGGGATCATTGTCCTGCTGAAAGACCCAGCCATGTTTCATCTGCTATGCCCTTGCTGATGGAAGGAGGTTTTCACTCAAAATCTTCTTCTGTATCATCCAAATGCTCTCTAGCAAACTTCAGACGGGCCTGGATATGTACTGGCTCAAGCAGGGGGACACGTCTGGCACTGCATTATTTGGTGGCATAGTGTGTTACTGGTGGTAGGCTTTGTTACTTTGGTCCCAGCTCTCTGCAGGTCATTCACTAGGTCCCCCCGTGTGGTTCTGTGATTTTTGCTCACCGTTCTTGCGAAACACAAAACACTATGCCCAAGGCGTGACACTCATTTTGTCTGTCATAGTTGAAGTGTACCTAAATTACAGGCCTCTCTCATCTTTTTAAGTGGGAGAACTTGCACAATTGGTGGCTGACTAAATACTTTTTTACCCACTGTGTATATATATATATAAAAAAATGTTTAAAAAAATATATAGTTTCTAAAAGAAAACACAAAAAGGAGAGTGCCAGGGAATGATTTGAAAATGCATTTCATGTATTATTATTCTATTTGGGATAGTTTCATGGTTTACAGCTTGATTTGAAATCCTCTCAGGTGAATAGAAAAGAAGAATAGAGAAAGGAGAAGTGAGATATGCAAAGTAGCACATTCTCTACACCACTCCTCAAATGTGCCTCTTCTCCTTCATCTCTGCTTTCGTTTCTTCTCTCCTTTTGTTTCTTATCCTTTTTTTGTTTGTTTTGTTTGATCTGTCTGTCAGGCAGGCAGGCAGGCAGGCAGGCAGGCAGGCAGGCAGGCAGGCAGGCAGGCAGGCAGGCAGGCAGGCAGGCAGGCAGGCAGGCAGGCAGGCAGGCAGGCAGGCACTTAACCAAAAACACAAATGTGCTGCCAGCTATAAAGATTAGCCATTGCTAAGATGGTGGACGGAGCAGAAGCCCAGCCTTGCTGTACCCCACTGTGGCTGTCGAGGCTAGGGGTGAGGAGGACACTGTGCAGGCTGGGCTCCCGCTGCTAGAGCAGCCTGAAGGAGGAGAAGAAGAATGTGGTGAAAAACAGATTTTCACGTGTCGGCCTCCCTGCCACCCTGGCACTCTCATGACAATCCCACTTAAAGAGTCACTCTTTGATATGTCAATGATATAACTATACCCATTGATCCATTCATCCCTCAGCTTTATAGCAAACTGAGTGGGGCTGCAGTTTTGTTGTTTTTCGAATCAAGGGTTGGGCCTTTAAAGGCCAGCAAGCAACAGGGAAATGTGCATACAATCAAAGGCAGCTCCACAGAACCTTTTTTTTACTGAAAAGAGATCTGGGGGGCTGGCAAATTATGGATCATTACAATCTGCAAAAATTACAGTTAATTGCTGCCACCTGCAAGGGGCTCTGACCTCCTATGGATTTTTTCCGTCATAAAAAAGGCAATTTGCCCACGTTCTGCCTTTCCACATATACTCACATATAAAAATGCACTGCGTTTTTGGGGGTCATTATATTGGCTGAAGTAGTGACGGTACAGCAGCCTCTCCTTCACTGCAGCCGACGTGAGTAAAACATTTAAACATGTTAACCCTCGCAAGGCTGCAGGCCCAGACGGCATCCCCAGCCGCGTCACCAGAACATGCGTAGACCAGCTGGCTGGTGTGTTTACAGACATATTCAATCAATCCTTATCCAAGTCTGCTGTTCCCACATGCTTCAAGAGGGCCACCATTGTTCCACCATTGTGCTTACGGCCCCAATAGGTACACAGACGACGCAATCGCAACCACACTGCCCTAACCCATCTGGACAAGAGGAATACCTATGTGAGAATGCTGTTCATCGACTACAGCTCAGCATTTGACATCATAGTACCCTCCAAACGCGTCATCAAGCTCGAGACCCTGGGTCTCGACCCCGCCCTGTGCAACTGTTTCCTGGACTTCCTGACGGGCCGCCCCCAGGTGGTGAGGGCAGGTTACAACATCTCCACCCCGCTGATCCTCAACACTGGGGCCCCACAAGGGTGCGTTCTGAGCCCTCTCCTGTACTCCCTGTTCACCGACGACTGCGTGGCCATGCATGCCTCCAACACAATCATCAAGTTTGCAGACGACACTACAGTGGTAGTCTTGATTACCAACAACGACGGGACGGCCTACAGGGAGGAGGTGAGGGCCCTCGGAGTGTGGTGTCAGGAAAATAACCTCACACTCAACGTCAACAAAACAAAGGAGATGATCGTGGACTTCAGGAAACAGCAGAGGGAGCAGCCCCCTATCCACATCAACGGACAGTGGAGAGGGTGGAAAGTTTAAAGTTTCCCGGCGTACACATCACGGACAAACTGAAATGGTCCACCCACACAGACAGCTCCTCTTCAACCTCAGTAGGCTGAAGAAATTCGGCTTGTCACCAAAAGCACTCACAAACTTTTCCAGGTGCACAATCGAGAGCATCCTGTCGGGCTGTATCACCGCCTGGTACGGCAATTGCTCCGTCCACAACCGTAAGGCTCTCCAGAGGGTAGTGAGGTCTGCACAATGCATCACCAGGGGCAAACTACCTGCCCTACAGGACACCTACATGACCCGATGTCACAGGAAGGCCATAAAGATCATCAAGGACAACGAACACAAGACAACACGTGCCACCCTACAGTCTCCCTATGTGGGGAAACTGATGTTGTTGAAAAGGACGAGGCAGGAGGAGAACGGCTCACGTGGCGTATACACCTTCTCTTCCTCTGAGGCCTACACCTGTCTATCTGTCGGAGGAGGATCGAGGCACACGCGTGGGGTATACACCTTCTCTTCCTCTGAGGCCTACACCTGTCTATCTGTCGGAGGAGGATCGAGGCACACGCGTGGGGTATACACCTTCTCTTCCTCTGAGGCCTTCATCTGTCTATCTGTCGGAGGAGGATCGAGGCACACGCGTGGGGTATACACCTTCTCTTCCTCTGAGGCCTTCATCTGTCTATCTGTCGGAGGAGGATTGAGGCACACGCGTGGGGTAGCGTGGCGTGAAGGTGCCAGACGTGAAGGTGCCATTCGTAATGGCTGCCTGAGACGACAGTCGTGAAGGACAGCGGAGCGCCACAACACGGCCGGCCCCTAAATTATTTGCCTATACATCAAAAACACCCGTCTCTCGCTGTGCAATCATCTGGTCCAGATGACGTTTGAAACCTCCCTGCTCACGAGACGACAACACAGAACAGGGTGGATAATTGATGCCCTCGTCATATTGATTGGCACCGAGCCGGACCAATGTGACGTACCCATTCCCAACCGCCTGTCCGGCAGACACTAAACAACAAAAAGAATATATCTAAATTGGCCTTGACTAGACTATGGGTGCTTCTCAAATGTCACTCTATTCCCTATATAGTATTGACCAGGGCCCATAGGGGGCCATTTGGCACGCAGCCTATCCCTCTCTAATGATCCCGGCTCAAAGGGAAGGACAGCGTGTGAGGAAGCAGAGAAACACGTCCTGACAGGGCATTTGATGGCCTTGAAGATTATAAAAAGGGAAGGAATATTTGAGCTTGGGGGAATTATCTTCTAAAATCGTCTCCAATGGAAAGAAAAAGAAGAGAACCCGTTCAGCGAACGGTCTCCAGATTCTAGAAGCTCTAAAGCTAAAACTAAGTCGAGGTCCCTTTGAAATAGGACCAGGAGAGGAGAGACTGGGCTGAAACCAAGGCTGGGGAGAAGGCTTACGGAGATAGGGGGGAGGGGAGGAGAGAGAGAGAGAGGGAGAGAGAGAGAGAGAGAGAGAGAGAGAGAGAGAGAGAGAGAGAGAGAGAGAGAGAGAGAGAGAGAGAGAGAGAGAGAGAGAGAGAGAGAGAGAGAGAGAGAGAGAGAGATTAGACCCAACCAAATCACGAGAAAACAAAAAGATAATTACTTGACACATTGGAAAGAATTAACAAAAAAACAGAGCAAACTAGAATGCTATTTGGCCCTACACAGAGAGTACACAGCGGCAGAATACCTGACCACTGTGACTGACACAAAATTAAGGAAAGCTTTGACTATGTACAGACTCGGTGAGCATAGCCTTCCATCACAGTGAGAGAGAGAAAGAGAGAGAGTGAGTGAGTGAGTGAGTGAGTGAGTGAGTGAGTGAGTGAGTGAGTGAGTGAGTGAGTGAGTGAGTGAGTGAGTGAGAGAGAGAGAGAGAGAGAGAGAGAGAGAGAGAGAGAGAGAGAGAGAGAGAGAGAGAGAGAGAGAGAGAGAGAGAGAGAGAGAGAGAGTGAGAGAGAGAGAACGAAAAGAGGAATAACAGAAAAAGAGGATAACAAGCCTACCAAGGACATTGCAGCCTGTCGCAACACAAAGCAGAAGAGGTCTATTGCAGCCTCTTTCTCTGTACAATGCACTGCTATCACCAGAGAATATGATCCGCAGCCATGCAAAGAGCACAAGGACAAATGTTAAACAACAAGATATTGCCCATATGGCCCATTCGGCAGGATCACATTTATTCCAATACTGTCTCAGCCAGTCAGACAGAAGGAGACAAGGCCGGGCTAGACAAAGCAATAGTGATGGGATGATTATAAACAGTCTAGTCTAGGGAGGTGCTGCAGCCTGCAGCCACTTTGTACATGCAGATCCAGACCCTCTCATTGTTCCCCTGCTGCAATATGCACCTCCACACCCCCTACTCCCAACCCTCCGCCCCTGTACACTAGTGTCAGTCCCAGACAGACCCCCTCCGCCCCAACTGAACCCCTACCATTGAAACACAGCGACAGACAAACAACCGCCATTGGCTACAATCAACAATGACCTTGAACCCTGATGTAACAAGTTCACAATGCCACGGTAACAACAAAGTCCCCACGCCAACTTTCTACTGTTCCTGCAACTACTTGACTTTTCCACCATTTTGTTTTGTTCTTGACCAACCCCTGCTAAGTCTCTCCCTCCTCCTCCTGACCGTCCCAACTGGCTCTCGCAGATATCGGTCATTGATTTAATGGAGGAATGTTGTTATAGGCTTAGCAAGGCACCAGAGGAGGAGAGAGAGAGCCAGGAGAACACTGTATGTCAGCTCAGCCATTTTGGACTTCCACCTGAAGAGTGATTATACTAATAACGGTCCCTGCCAATATTCCTAAGTGTTTCTGGGTGTTGGTAGGAGTGATCGGGGAGGATATGGACACCTCTTCAGAGTGCTGTGATAGAAAGTGTTAATGTGACTACGAGTCTGTTCATGTCATTTGTGGATTCATGGACAGAGACTGGTGATGGAGCAGGATGGGGGGTCCAGTCTGCCATTAGCCATCCCATGTGTGTGTGTCTGTGTGTGTGTGTGTGTGTGTGTGTGTGTGTGTGTGTGTGTGTGTGTGTGTGTGTGTGTGTGTGTGTGTGTGTGTGTGTGTGTGTGTGTGTGTGTGTGTGTGTGTGTGTGTGTGTGTGTGTGTGTGTGTGTGTCTGCCCTCTCTCCATCAGTATTCACCCCAAAGCGGAGGGTCTCAGCTGGTCGCGGCCCTGCTCTCTCTCACACTCACACGCACACGCACACGCACACGCACACGCACACGCACACACACACACACACACACACACACACACACACACACACACACACACACACACACACACACACACACACACACACACACACTCACACACTGTTGCCTTTGTCCCAGGCCAGACTACTTTGTGGTGCACTGAGCCACTGGCCACCAACAAAGAGCCTGTCTGACCAACACTTGTTCTGAAACAAAGCCTGATGCAGGAAATGCGGCTTACCAACGAGAAAACACAGTGAGGGAGAAGAGAGAAGGGGAGAGCTAACCGTGTTCTAAGAAACAGTCCGTCCGGGGATTCCAGGTTTGAAAAACAGACATTAGTGTGGCAACAGCAAGGTTCAGTCAGACTGCTAACCCACTGACTACACACATCAAACGGAAAGGAAAGAAGAGAGTCTGAGAGAAAGAAAAAGAAAAAGAAAGAGTTCGAGCGAGCGAGGGTGCAGAAAAAGACAGACTAGACACATCACAAGGAAAGAAAAGAGTCAGAGAGAGAGAGAGATCGAGACAGAAAGAAAGAACTTGGCTGGCAGGAAGGGAGATTTACTGTGGGATAACTGACTACGTGAAGCCTGGTGGTCTTTGGTTTGGGCTCTAGCTCTGTCTAGCTGTGTACTGTGCCAGTAAGAAATGTGTTCTGTGTTGGTTCAATTCTCAAATCACTTTCATACTTATTACCTTTCCACAGTCATGAAAGATGATAGGAGCAGCCAGAACCAGGACTGTGTTTCTCTGACCCACTAGAACCATTAGAGACAGATGATAGGAGCAGCCAGAACCAGGACTGTGTTTCTCTGATCCACTAGAACCATTAGAGACAGATGATAGGAGCAGCCAGAACCAGGACTGTGTTTCTCTGACCCACTAGAACCATTAGAGACAGATGATAGGAGCAGCCAGAACCGGGACAGTGTTTCTCTGATCCACTAGAACCATTAGAGACAGATGATAGGAGCAGCCAGGACCTGGACTGTGTTTCTCTGACCCACTAGAACCATTAGAGACAGATGATAGGAGCAGCCAGAACCAGGACTGTGTTTCTCTGACCCACTAGAACCATTAGAGACAGATGATAGGAGCAGCCAGGACCTGGACTGTGTTTCTCTGACCCACTAGAACCATTAGAGACAGATGATAGGAGCAGCCAGGACCTGGACTGTGTTTCTCTGACCCACTAGAACCATTAGAGACAGATGATAGGAGCAGCCAGGACCTGGACTGTGTTTCTCTGACCCACTAGAACCATTAGAGACAGATGATAGGAGCAGCCAGAACCGGGACAGTGTTTCTCTGACCCACTAGAACCATTAGAGACAGATGATAGGAGCAGCCAGAACCGGGACAGTGTTTCTCTGATCCACTAGAACCATTGGAGACAGATGATAGGAGCAGCCAGAACCAGGACTGTGTTTCTCTGACCCACTAGAACCATTAGAGACAGATGGCTACAGAGGACAAATTCACTGTATGCACACACTGCACAATAGACAGAGCAGAGAGGGAGAGACTAAAAGTGTGCCTGTCTGATTGTGTGTTCTTCTAAGAGTCTCAGTGTGTGTGAATTCCATTCATATATGAGTGTGTGTGTTTTCTGTGTGTGTGTGTGTAATGTGTCTGTCCGATGTCTGTTTCCTTTCCCGCCCAATGGACCTCTCCATCTCCAGTCGGTTGAACTCTGTTTGAACTGACCAGAAAGGGCATCCATCCATCGACATGACCTCCTGTCTCTCCCTATAGCCCAGTCAGAGGGCTCCGCGCTCGGGCATCTCTCGGTCCGACTGCCCCTGTAATGGGTCTGGTCTGTTTGTTCTCCCCTGTAGATCATTATATGCTATCTTCTGCTTACTGAGAGCTGTGTGTGTGTGTGTGTGTGTGTGTGTGTGTGTGTGTGTGTGTGTGTGTGTGTGTGTGTGTGTGTGTGTGTGTGTGTGTGTGTGTGTGTGTGTGTGTGTGTGTGTGTGTGTGTGTGTGTGTGTGTGTGTGTGTGTGTGTGTGCGTGCGTGCGGTCATAAGAAAGACATAATGGTACAGTATATAGACCCCTGGGTCATGAGGTTTAAACCAGTACAGTTAACGAGCCAATCAATTACATAACGTAAACATTTGCATGAGACATGGTCTATTGTGGACAATGATAATGTCCTTAGTATTGTCATTGTTAACAATTGCGTCCTTAAAGTCAAGCAGAGTGGATGGACAACATAAATGAAAGGAGATATCAGGGAAACAACAGACCCCAGACGACTTCCCAGGCGGCCTCGGCTGTGTATCTTAGGGAGAGAGAGCAGAGATGAACAATGCTGAAAGACTAGACATTAGAGACTAGAGTGGACGTATGGATTGCTCATTGGAAACACACACAGCTTTGCTGATATCAATGAGGGAATAGCTGTAAATAGGCCCAGACGGGGTTGAGAGAAGGAGAGAAGAAGAGGAGGAGAAGAGGGGGAGAGGGTGTTTAGGGTAGGGGGGTAGTAGGGGTTAGGGCTAGGGGGCATCTACAGGCAGGGACCTGCAGAATGGCGAGGCCACGAGAAGCTGGAAGGCTGGGAGGATACACAACACACACACACACAACTCTCTCCACTCCCACTGTGTGTGAGAGGATCCCTCCAGGCTGAGCAAACACTTCTGTCTGTCTGGTTCCGGTGTCTCACTCAATTCAATTCAAAGGGTTTTATTGTCATGGGAAACATATGTTTACATTGCCAAAGCAAGTGAACTAGATCATAAACAAAAGTGAAATAAACAATAAAAAATGAACAGTAAACAATACACTTCATTTCCACATTTCAAAGAAATAGAGACATTTCATATTATTGTCTACAAGTATATGCAGTGTTGTAATGATGTGCAAATAGTTAAAGTACACAAGTGAAAATAAATAAACATAAATATGGGTTGTATTTACAATGGTGTTTGTTCTTCACTGGTTGCCCTTTTCTTGTGGCAACAGGTTACAAATGTTGCTGCTGTGATGGCACACTGTGGTATTTCACCCAGTAGATATGTGAGTTGATCAACAAATGATTTGTTTTTGAATTCTTTGTGGGTCTGTCTCCCTCTTGCTCTGTTTTCCCTCTGAAGCCCTCTACCCTTGACCTCACCCCACCCTGCCCTCCCAGCCACCTACTCTCCTTCCATCAGGGTTAGGGAGGAGGAGAGAACTATACAGGTGGTTTGTATTTTCCTCCCCCTCTCCATGCCCTCTGGTCTAACACACTGGAAATCATATTCCAAGAAGACATAAGCTCATACAGGCCTAACCGAAGGGACTGGCTCGTTCACAGGAGGGAGGGAGAGAGGGAGGGGGAGGGAGGGAGAGAGAGAGGGGGAGGAAGAGAGGGAGGGGGAGGGAGGGAGAGGGGGAGGGAGGGAGGGAGGGAGGGAGAGAGGGGGAGGAAGAGAGGGGCGAGAGGGGGAGAGAGGGGGAGGCAGAGAGGGAGGGGGAGGGAGGGAGAGAGGGGGAGAGGGGGAGAGAGGGGGAGGAAGAGAGGGAGGGGGAGGGAGGGAGAGAGAGGGGAGGGGGGAGGGGAGGAAGGGAGAGAGGGGGAGGGAGAGAGAGAGAGAGGGGGGACAGAGAGAGGGGAGGAAGGCAGGGTGGGAGAGAGAGGAAGGCAGGGAGGGGGAGAGAGAGAGTGGGAGGAAGAGAGGGAGGGAGGGGGAGGTAGGCAGGCAGGGAGGGAGAGAGAGGGAGGGGATGGAAGGCAAGGAGAGAGGGGGAGGAAGAGACGGAGGGGGAGGGAGGAAGGCAGGAGAGAGAGAGAGAGAGAGAGAGAGAGAGAGAGAGAGAGAGAGAGAGAGAGAGAGAGAGAGAGAGAGAGAGAGAGAGAGAGAGAGAGAGAGACAGAGAGAGAGACAGAGATAGAGAGTGAAGTATTCCAGATGTGTTTCCTTCTCCCTCTGACCACAGTCCCCATCTGACAAGGTAGGAAGCCATTACTCGCCAAGTCCGCTCTCATTCTCACAAGGATCTGTACGACAGAGAACGTGGCTATCAGAACAATCTGACCTTCCTAAAGGGGGAAAACTCACTATCTTTTCTACCTTGGCTCAACATTTACTCATGACCAAACAAAGGTTGCTTCAGACACCTTGTTACTGTATGTTTCCCTCGCTCTCTCAGGGCATGTCGAGGCGCGAGACAACCAGTGGCTTGGAAAGGTCATGTGAGCCGCGGCCAATCAAAGGAGCCCGTTCGAGCATATGACGCCCCAAGGCATTGTGAGGGAATGGGGTAGAATGAAAGAAAATGGGACAGAAGACAACGAGACCAGTGTGTCGGAGGAGTCGCCCACAGCGTCCTTAAACACGCTACGCATCTGCTGTGTTCCCGACTGCGGTTACACAGTGGTCACAGTGTGGTCAGCTGGTTAAATAGTTCAAGGTCAATCGTTGTCAATAGATGGACTCTGCTGCTGCTCTGCGGTTAAGGTTAGTCCGCGGTCAAACTCAACCAGAATCACAACTCTTAGTGACGTAAAGCAGAGACGAGAGAGGTGAGTGTTCGTCTATAATGCAGCAACATAGTAAGTATTTCATTGGACGTAGTAAAGAGTTGGATTTCTTTCCTCTGATCGGGTTTAAATCAAACGGCCTTGAATCACATGTCACACCAGAAGTCTATTCCAGAGTAACACCGCACACGAGGACAGCGTCCAATCTCAAGCAGTATGTATGTAGAGATAGCAAGACCAGCATGCTGAGCCCACACAATGTCCCAGTCCCGTCCAACACCCCTACTGCTGTTTATTCCTAACTAATTCATAAAGAACTTGAGGGAAATGGCGCAAGAACCCGGAAACAAGTTTCAAATGGTATTAATATTGCAAAACCGCCTCTTGTTCAACAAGCCACCACTCCCCCCTCACCCTAGCCCGCCTCCCAGCCAACCCAAGCCGTTGGCAATAGCAGGAAGAGACACAGCGCACCATCGGAAGCGGCCATGCACGCTCGACGCTGACCTACAAACCGTTTTTTTTTTTTGTGTCGGCTTACGCCCCGACAAGTTTACCGCTCGAACCACACGTGTCCTTCTCCGCGCTCTCCTTCGCACTCCATTTGAAAGCCCACTTACTGTGAAGAGGAGTGCGGGAAAAGAGGGAGGAAAAGGAGGGGTGGAAAGGAGGGGTGCATGAGAAGCAGTAAACGCCACACATGTAACGTTGACCCTCAATAACAGTCTGTAAGATGGATGGGCCATACGCTTGGCGAAGGCAGCCCACGCTCCCCACTACTCTTCATCTCAGGGCCTTGCCGTACCAGACTCCATGCAGTCTCTCTCTTAATTAGACACATGTGGTCTAAGACTCTAATCTATGCCATGCCACAGTACTGTGTAGACTAGAGCAGAGCAGGGCTCAAACTCACCAAGCGCCTGATCTGGGATCAGGTCCCCTCCTCTTATTCACCATGACGGAAAAGTCCAACCTGATCCTAGGTCAGACCTCTTATTCAGAGACGCTTTGTTGAATACAGGCCCTGGGCAGAGCCAGGGAGGAGAAAGGGAGGGGCGCTAGGACCCTTGGAGTTGAAATGGCCCACCGTCACCACCTCTCTCATTTCTACCACAGCCTGGCCTGAAGTGGGTCTGCTTTGTATAAGCAGATGTATTTGATAGACGTTATTTTGTGATTTGGCTAAGAGTCACAGGCAGCACTACATTTGAAAGCTCAAATTCACTAAACATGTTGGTATTCACCTCGGGTTACAGCATGTTTTCAGCTAAATACATTGAATGCGATGCTACCAAGCTTTGTCGAACTATGTGGAATCTAGCCAGGCTATTCCCAGAGAGTTTCTTCTCCTCAGTGCTCATGCATAGCCATACTATAACACTAACACCAATGAGTTCATAAGAATTAAATAGGTAGCCCCACCAGCCTGGAAGTTGGTTCCCTCTGGAGCCAGCTGGAGCCTATAAATGGTGATTTTAACAAGGCTCGGGCCTAAGATCTCAAACCGTGCTGGAATGTTACCTGTGAACCCGTGCCAACAATCTGTCCCAAGGCCCTATAGATAACCACATAGCAGAGAAGTGTATAGCAGTATAGCAGCCCAGAACTAAGGGAGAGCAGAGGGGACAAGAGGAGGGGGCGAGAGAGAGGGTCGAGAGAGAGGGTCGAGGGAGAGGGTCGAGAGAGAGGGCCGAGAGAGAGGTTCGAGGGAGAGGGCAGAGAGAGAGGGCAGAGAGAGAGAGGGTCGAGGGAGAGGGCAAAGAGAGAGGGCAGAGAGAGAGGGCAGAGAGAGAGGTTCGAGGGAGAGGGCAGAGAGAGAGGGCAGAGAGAGAGGGCCGAGAGAGAGGTTCGAGGGAGAGGGCAAAGAGAGAGGACATAGAGAGAGGGCAGAGAGAGAGGGCAGAGAGAGAGGGCAGAGAGAGAGGGCAGAGAGAGAGGACCGAGAGAGAGGACCGAGAGAGAGGTTCGAGGGAGAGGGCAGAGAGAGAGGGCAGAGAGAGAGGGCAGAGAGAGAGGGCAGAGAGAGAGGTCAGAGGGAGAGGGCAGAGAGAGAGGGCAGAGGGAGAGGTCCGAGATAGAGGGCAGAGAGAGAGGGTGGAGAGAGGTTCGAGAGAGATGGCAGAGAGAGGTACGAGAGAGAGGGTGGAGAGAGGTTCGAGAGAAAGGGTGGAGAGAGAGGGTGGAGGGAGAGGGTGGAAAGAGAGGTTTGAGAGAGAGGGTGGAGAGAGAGGATCGAGAGAGAGGGTGGAGAGAGAGGTTCGAGAGAGAGGTGTGAGAGAGGGTGGAGAGAGAGGTCCGAGAGAGAGGGTAGAGAGAGGGTGGAGAGAGAGGGAGGAGAGAGAGTGTGGCGAGAGAGGGTGGAGAGAGAGGGTGGAGAAAGAGGGTGGAGAGTAATTGTAAATGAGAGAGAGGTCCGAGAAAGAGGGCAGAGAGAGGGTGGAGAGAGACAGAGAGAAAGAGAGAGAGAGAGAGAGAGAGAGAGAGAGAGAGAGACAATATTGATAAACTCCCATATCTACTGGGTGAAATATCACAGTGTGCCATCACAGCAGCAAGATTTGTGACCTGTTGCCACAAGAAAAGGGCAACCAGAGACTCACAAACACCTTAGTAAATACAACCCATAGAGCAGGAGGAGCACTGCCAGAGCCCTGCAAAATGACCTCCAGCAGACCACAAATGTTCATGTGTCTGCTCAAACGGTCAGAAACAGACTCCATGAGGGTGGTATGAGGGCCCGACGTCCACAGGTGGGGGTTGTGCTTACAGCCCAACACCGTGCAGGACGTTTGGCATTTGCCAGAGAACACCAAGATTGGCAAATTTGCCACTGGCGCCCTGTGCTCTTCACAGATGAAAGCCGGTTCACACTGAGCACGTGACAGACGTGACAGAGTCTGGAGACGCCGTGGAGAATGTTCTGCTGCCTGCAACATCCTCCAACAGTTATTTATTCATGTTATCTCACTACTGTATGTACTGTAAATGTGCAATGATGCAGAATGAAGTGTCATATTTTGGCGGTGGGTTAGTCATGGTGTGGGGTGGCATTTCTTTGGGGGGCCGCACAGCCCTCCATGTGCTCGCCAGAGGTAGCCTGACTGCCAGTAGGTACCGAGATGAGATCCTCAGACCCCTTGTGAGACCATATGCTGGTGCGGTTGGCCCTGGGTTCGTCCTAATGCAAGACAATGCAAGACCTCATGTGGCTGGAGTGTGTCAGCAGTTCCTGCAAGAGGAAGGCATTGAAGCTATGGACTGGCCCGCCCGTTCCCCAGACCTGAATCCAATTGAGCACATCTGGGACATCATGTCTCGCTCCATCCACCAACGCCACGTTGCACCACAGACTGTCCAGGAGTTGGCGGATGCTTTAGTCCAGCTCTGGGAGGAGATCCCTCAGAAGACCATCTGCCAACTCATCAGGAGCATGCCCAGGCGTTGTAGGGAGGTCATACAGGCACGTGGAGGCCACACACACTACTGAGCCTCAGTTTGACTTGTTTTAAGGACATTACATCAAAGTTGGATCAGCCTGTAGTGTGGTTTTCCAATTTAATGTTGAGTGTGACTCCAAATCCAGACCTCCATGGGTTGATACATTTGATTTCCATTGATCATTTTTGTGTGATTTTGTTGTCAGCACATTCAACTATGTAAAGAAAAAAAGTATTTAATAAGAATATTTCATTCATTCAGATCTAGGATGTTATTTTAGTGTTCTTTTGAGCAGTGTATTTATGTTGATTTATTTTCCCTTTTGTACTGTATCTAATTGCACATAATATGACTTCTGAAATGTGAAGTGTTTATTGTACATTTTTATGCAAGTTAACATATGTTTCCTATTCCAATAAAGCCCTTAAATTGAATTGAATGGAGAGAGAGGCTGCCCAGTGACTCTGACTCAAACATTCAACGGACAAACAATTCCTTATCTCTTTCCTTAAATGCCATCTCACACATTTTCTGTTTAAACATCCCCCCCCTGTTTGGTGAGGGGAGGGAGGGTTTGGAGGCAGGAGAGAGAGAGGGAGGGAGAGCAGGAGCTCTAGAAGAGAGGCTATGTTCCCTTCGTGACAGCTGGATTTATACACAGACAGCTGCAACGAGCAGGATACCCACACAGCACTGTCCAGCCATACTCTTTAACACACACACAGACAGGAGTGCACTGACACACATACTCACGCAGACAAGAGTTGTGTCAGACAGACACACACACACAAACTCACACACACAAACTCACACACACACACACACACACACACACACACACACACACACACACACACACACACACACACACACACACACACACACACACACACACACACACACACACACACACACACACACACACACACACACACACACACACACACACACACACACACACCGACAGACATTCCACACAGGCACCGGGCAAGACGGCACACATACGTGGCCCCGCCGCGGGGCCAGAGTTGGATCAAAACATCATTTTGAAAGATGTCCAATGACTTCTGAGTTGTGGATACATTTTCAGCGCGTGAGCAGAGCGAGTATCGGCTTGTATTTTCTCTCCCCTTTTGCCAATGCCCACAGCGTGAGGAAACTGGGATGTGCAGGGGTAAAAGAGGGTACGGCTGACTGTCAACGTTGTCTGGAACAGAGAAGAACAGCTCGGGAGGAGATTTATGTGGGAGATGTTTGTGCCCTAGCTGTTCTCTAGCAGACAATAAAACTGAATTGACAGAGAGAGTGAGAGAGTGCCATGTTTAAACAGTGGAGAGTGGGGCCTCACAATGGAACATTGAAGCAGTGTGGTACCACATGAGATGTACCAATTGTCATTGGCAGTAGAAAAATGATACACATGTACAGTGAAGCCTAACGTGTACATCTACAGATAACCAGCGCCAGTGCAAATCAACAGTCCACTCTGAAACAGGTGCTGTCCAGACTCTAAAAGGGTTATCCGGCGGTCCCCATAAGAGGACCCTTTGAAGAACCCTTTTTGGTTCCAGGAAGAACCCTTTCCCCAGAGGGTTCTACATGGAAACTGAAAGTTCTACCTGGAACCAAAATGGGTTCTACATGGAACCCGTTTTTCTAAGCGTGTCCCCGTTTCAGAGGGCCTGCGTCACACTAGGGGAAACTACCAGCACTCATGCCACACGAGTCAAGTCACACACACTTTGACACACACACACACACACTCCGACACCCCTCTGGTGTCACCCCTAATGGCTACAGCTCTGTCACGCTATGGGGCTACACTGGTCCCCCATGCGTTAACGGCGGCCTCTCATGTTCCCACGGCGACGAGGGGGGAATTGACGGCTTCTCAGAGACGCCAGTTCCCCAGGTCGACGACCTCGACTGCCTCGCCTCGTTGTGTTGCATTCTGGGAAGATGAACTGAACATACTCAGAAGGTGAACTGTAACTGGGCTCGGGTTTATGCTGGGTCAAGATGTATGTACTGGTCTCTAAGCCTGATATGATGCTCAGGAGAAATACTTGGGGAAATGAGAGATGAGAAACTTGCTCAGCGACTTGTTCAGAAATAGGGCGACGGGTGTAATCATTTCTGATGGACACCTTTACAGAAAGAGAGAGTGGAAGAGGATGAACAGATATAATGAGTTTGCTTAGAAAAAAGTTAAGCCTATACAATTTATAATGATTGTTGTATGGCAAAAGTCCTACACTTTTACAAGAATTCAAGGAGCTAAATATATGAAGGGAGGTAGTGGGGAATAGGGGATAGCATATACTATTTTTAAAAGAGGGCAGAGGGAGAAAAAATGTAAAACAAAAGAGTGTTGTTGGACAGACATACAGACAGACAGACAGCCAGACAGACAGACAGACAGACAGGCAGGCAGGCAGGCAGGCAGGCAGGCAGGCAGGCAGGCAGGCAGGCAGACAGACAGCGTTAGCCACAACAGACAACTAGAGAGCCCATCCTTGAGAGGTGCTAGATTACATTAGCGCCAGCTGCTTCCTTTGTGTGGTTTTACGGTTAGGGCCCGAAAAGCTGCTAAAATTTCACTTAATCTGCTCCAGAAACCCAAGTGTCAGCCACTGAAATGGGGGCTAAAAGCACCACTCTCAGATAACTAAAGGGAGAATACGCTAATAATAGCTGCCCACAGCTTCTCATGCAGCCCATAGGCGAAGCCGCGACCGGGCATCCATTTTGTGTAACCAGGTGGCATTTTAGTGCATAAGAAACTGGCTGCCCCTGTGTGCGACTGGCCAGTGGTAGAGCCTTAATGGTGGTGGTGGTCAGAGCCACCAGAGAACCAGACAGCATCCCCACCTCTCCCCCTGGTCTGTTCATCCTCTAGTGATTAGCCTATGCTAATACCCTGACTGACCCGCACTTTCTTTTCAGCCACCGGCGGGACCGCTACCCAACAACAGCTGTGGGCACTTTGGCTTTAAATTAAGCGGGGAGATATGGTGGGGGGGGGTTAGGTTGTATGAAAACCAACAATGGAATCCTTGTAAAACTGAACAAAATTCCAGCAAACCTGCTATGTGCCTGTGTGTGTGCATGCGTGTGGTGCGTTTGGCATGTGTGTGTGTGAGACAGATAAAGAGAGGAAGAGAGGCCCCTCTGCGCCGACCCTCAAATAATAACAGGATCCAGACAGGGACGACGGACTATAGGGGGAGAAGGATACGAGGTGAGGGATAGGGAGGATGGGGGTGAGGGAGGGGAGACGGAGGGGGTTAGCCGGGGGAAGGCCAGTTAGTCCAGTCCGTTGGTGGGGTAGAGGAGGGGCAGAGAGGGGAGGGAGGTTAGCCGGGGGAAGGCCAGTTAGTCCAGTCGGTTGGTGGGGTAGAGGAGGGGGGTAGAGGAGGGGCAGAGAGGGGGAGGGAGGCACCATCCATCAGTGGTCTGGGAGAGATTTTCACTTCCAAAATGTTTGCAGGGAACACATACATCCTACCACACAGTGAGACCTTGGCTGGAGCTGCACTGATGAGGGGAGAGGGGGTCTGGTATCTCTCTCACACACTCTCACCTTAACATCGTCCTCTACACTAAAGATACTGAGTTCTCACCGGACTAACTGAAGAGACTGACTGACAGATTTTTCTTTCTAAATATTATTGAAACTATGTAAAGAATAGTGTACTGTTAAAGAAGAGAGAGAGAGAGAGAGAGAGAGAGAGAGAGAGAGAGAGAGAGAGAGAGAGAGAGAGAGAGAGAGAGAGAGAGAGAGAGAGAGAGAGAGAGAGAGAGAGAGAGAGAGAGAGAGAGAGAAAAACAAAAACAGAGAGAAACAGAGAGAGAGAGAGTGAGAGAGACAGAGAGAGAAACAGAAAGAGAGAGACAGAGAGAGACAGAGAGAGAGAGAGACAGACAGACAGACAGACAGACAGACAGACAGACAGACAGACAGACAGACAGACAGACAGACAGACAGACAGACAGACAGACAGACAGACAGACAGACAGACAGACAGACAGACAGACATACAGAGAATGTTGTGCTTGCCTCCCAGTTTACCGTACCTTGGTTTCAGTTTCCAAGGAGTTAGATGTGTTGACTTAAGCTCCTACACTACTTGTTGAAACTGGAGTCGAAAATGAGAGGGAGAGAGAGAGAGAGAGATCGAGAGATAGGGAGAGAGAGAGAAATTGGAAGGAGAGACACGCTAAAGCAAATGAACCTTTTAAATTCGAGAGAGTCGCCCTCCTTGGACTCCGAGGTTGGATCCAGAGTGGCACCAGATGATGAGAGACAAATCACTGGCCTTATAACCAACCAGCAGTCTGTCCCTCCAACTTCGCACATGGCACTAGTCTGGGGAAGGACGGGGCATGTACAGCATGAACAATGTGGCCCAGCACAGCACAGCGGCACAGACCAGACAGTTTCTCATAGAAAAGTATATGTATGAAAGCATAAAAACATTTCTCTGGCACTATGACCCTATAGGATAAGGGTTGTAGTAAAGGTGTTTGGCTGACTTATCCCCTTGGCTGATAACACAATGCTGCCTGGCTGGTCAAGAGGACAGGTGATTTGTTGCAACAAAAGAGTCAAGAACCGGATCAACAGGAATGAGAGGGAAAAAATTGCCAATGCCGCTATAGAGACAGAGTCCAGTGGTCACCTTGGACCCTGAGCCAAACTTCAGAGGCTTCCTGTCTGCAATGTTGTCAATGTTTACACCTGGGCTACAAGGTAAACACACATCAAGGTCAAGGAAACGTGGGAGTCTGTCCAGACCATAGCGCCTCTACGAAAGGCTGCTTCAATTGTTCTCAGACCTGTTCTAAACCCTGTTTACCAGATATGAAAAGTCTGCATGGTAGCTTAAACTGTTCTGAGACACAAGCCTTTTAAGATGATTTAAAAGGGAAAGTGCAGGGGTGATTTGGGGTTGTCAATAATTAGCACTTTGCCTCCATTTTTTATCAGTTTGAGGTACATGTTAAGCTAGTTACATTGTAATAAACTTCTCATAGTCCATTTTCCCAGATATCACACTAAATCAAACCACATTGAACTAAGTCAAACTCCAGTGAAGTCCAGCTACAGTCATAACATAATCCTGACATCACAATCACATCACGGCCTGGTTGCTATGGTGACCCCATTAACAAGTAGGTTACCATGGGGACATCTTAGCCCTGAGATAAACAACAATACCACGTCCCTCCCTCCCTCCCTCCCTCCCTCCCTCCCCCCTCCCTCCCTCCCTCCCTCTCTCTCTCTCTCTCCCTCCCTCTCTCTCTCTCTCTCCCTCCCTCCCTCCCTCCCTCCATTCCTCCCTCCCTCCCTCCCTCCATCCATCTCCCTCCCTCCCCCTCCATCCCTCCCTCCCCTCCCTCCTCTCTCTCTCTCTCTCTCTCTCTCTCTCTCTCTCCTCCCTCACTCCCCCCCGCCCTCTCTCTCCCTCCCCCTCCCTCCCTCCCTCCCCCTCCCTCCCTCCCTCCCTCCCTCATGCATAATGTATTATAATGTATCCAGTACAAGGATGTGGGAACACGGCAGTTCCACAGAGTCTTCTGCCTTTCTCAGTCGGATGTCACGCGAATGGGTCCATGAACCCTACGAACTCTCACTCCTTCTCTCACCCTCTCTCTCTCTGGCCTTTCTACACACTTAGAGAAAGGGTGTTATCTAGAACCTAAAAGGGTTCTTCGGCTATCCCCATAGGAGAACCCTTTGAAGAATCATTTTTGGTTCCAGGTAGGGTTCCCCTATGGGAACAGCCAAAGAAACCTTTTGGGAACGCTTTTTTATCTAAGAGTGTATCCCTCTCTCTTCTCCCTATCTCTCCATGCTCTCTCTCTTCTCCCTATCTCTCCATGCTCTCTCTCTTCTCCCTATCTCTCCATGCTCTCTCTCTTCTCCCTATCTCTCCATGCTCTCTCTCTCTCTCACTCACATTCCCTCTCTCTTCTCCCTATCTCTCCATGCTCTCTCTCTTCTCCCTATCTCTCCATGCTCTCTCTCTCTCTCACTCACATTCCCTCTCTCTCCCTCTATCCCACCCTCCATTCCTCTCCCTCTCTCTTCTCCCTATCTCTCCATGCTCTCTCTCTCACTCACATTCCCTCTCTCTCCCTCTATCCCACCCTTCATTCCTCTCCCTCTCACTTCTCCCTATCTCTCCATGCTCTCTCTCTCACTCACATTCCCTCTCTCTTCTCCCTATCTCTCCATGCTCTCTCTCTCTCTCACTCACATTCCCTCTCTCTTCTCCCTATCTCTCCATGCTCTCTCTCTCTCTCACTCACATTCCCTCTCTCTTCTCCCTATCTCTCCATGCTCTCTCTCTCTCTCTCACTCACATTCCCTCTCTCTCCCTCTATCCCACCCTCCATTCCTCTCCCTCTCTCTTCTCCCTATCTCTCCATGCTCTCTCTCTCTCACTCACATTCCCTCTCTCTCCCTCTATCCCACCCTTCATTCCTCTCCCTCTCACTTCTCCCTATCTCTCCATGCTCTCTCTCTCTCTCACTCACATTCCCTCTCTCTCCCTCTATCCAACCTCCATTCCTCTCCCTCTCTCTTCTCCCTATCTCTCCATGCTCTCTCTCTCTCACTCACATTCCCTCTCTCTCCCTCTATCCAACCTCCATTCCTCTCCCTCTCTCTTCTCCCTATCTCTCCATGCTCTCTCTCTCTCTCACTCACATTCCCTCTCTCTTCTCCCTATCTCTCCATGCTCTCTCTCTCCTCCCTATCTCTCCATGCTCTCTCTCTTCTCCCTATCTCTCCATGCTCTCTCTCTCTCTCACTCACATTCCCTCTCTCTTCTCCCTATCTCTCCATGCTCTCTCTCTCTCTTCTCCCTATCTCTCCATGCTCTCTCTCTCTCACTCACATTCCCTCTCTCTTCTCCCTATCTCTCCATGCTCTCTCTCTCTCTTCTCCCTATCTCTCCATGCTCTCTCTCTCTTCTCCCTATCTCTCCATGCTCTCTCTCTTCTCCCTATCTCTCCATGCTCTCTCTCTCTCACTCACATTCCCTCTCTCTTCTCCCTATCTCTCCATGCTCTCTCTCTCTTCTCCCTATCTCTCCATGCTCTCTCTCTCTTCTCCCTATCTCTCCATGCTCTCTCTCTCTCACTCACATTCCCTCTCTCTTCTCCCTATCTCTCCATGCTCTCTCTCTCTTCCCTATCTCTCCATGCTCTCTCTCTCTCTCACTCACATTCCCTCTCTCTTCTCCCTATCTCTCCATGCTCTCTCTCTCTTCCCTATCTCTCCATGCTCTCTCTCTCACTCACATTCCCTCTCTCTTCTCCCTATCTCTCCATGCTCTCTCTCTCTCTTCTCCCTATCTCTCCATGCTCTCTCTCTCTCTTCTCCCTATCTCTCCATGCTCTCTCTCTCTCTCTCTCTCACTCACATTCCCTCTCTCTCCCTCTATCCCACCCTCCATTCCTCTCCCTCTCTCTTCTCCCTATCTCTCCATGCTCTCTCTCTCTCTCACTCACATTCCCTCTCTCTTCTCCCTATCTCTCCATGCTCTCTCTCTCTCTCACTCACATTCCCTCTCTCTCCCTCTATCCAACCTCCATTCCTCTCCCTCTCTCTTCTCCCTATCTCTCCATGCTCTCTCTCTCTCTCTCTCACTCACATTCCCTCTCTCTTCTCCCTATCTCTCCATGCTCTCTCTCTCTCTCTCTCTCTCACTCACATTCCCTCTCTCTCCCTCTATCCCACCCTCCATTCCTCTCCCTCTCTCTCCCCACCAGACACATGGCCGGAGAGAGCAGACAGCCATCTGGGAGTGGTGGCCGGCTTTGTCTGGGTCCATCCCCCCCCAAAAAAACACCCCTCACCCACTCACCATTACTATCCCCAAATGTGAAAGTCTCTTCTCATACAATCTGCACATATACATATGCAAATGTGTGTGTGAGTGTGTTTGTTTGGAGGGGGGGGGGGCTCGCTAAGAGCAGCCGTCATCACACACAGAGAGAGAAGAGACATATTCATCTGATGTCTTCACGCCAAACTAACACCCGGTGCATGTGCCGCTCAAGAAAATAAAGAAGTATGTTTGTGAGAAAGAGAGAAGGTGAGAGCTCATGTTTAAAGACGAGGGGAAGACATGAAGAACCTGCCCATATACAAAGAGAGTAATGGTCGGTGATTGGTGAAATACATGCACATTTTATGGTACACACACACACACACACATACAGTGGGGCAAAAAAAGTATTTAGTCAGCCACCAATTGTGCAAGTTCTCCCACTTAAAAAGATGAGAGGCCTGTAATTTAGGTACACTTCAACTATGACAGACAAAATGAGCGTCACGCCTTGGGCATAGTGTTTTGTGTTTCGTTATATATTTGGTCAGGCCAGGGTGTGACATGGGTTTATATGTTGTGTTTCGTATTGGGGTTTTGTAGGCATTGGGATTGCGGCTGAGTAGGGGTGTAGCTTAGGTTGGCTGCCTGAGGCGGTTCTCAATCAGAGTCAGGTGATTCTCGTTGTCTCTGATTGGGAACCATACCACATCTCTGTGTTGTTGTTCACCAGACAGGCTGTATTAGGTTTTCACGTTCCGTTTCTTGTTTTTGTATTTATTAAGTTATTTCATGTATCGTCATTTGTTTCATTAAAGACATGAGTAACCACCATGCTGCATTTCGGTCCGACTCTCTTTCGACAAACGAACGCCGTTACAATGAGAAGGAAAGAAATTACAGAAAATCACATTGTAGGATTTTTAATGAATATGGACATATGGAATCATGTAGGAACCCAAAAAGTGTTAAACAAATCAAAATGTATTTTATATTTGAGATTGTTCAAAGTAGTCACCATTTGCCTCGGTGACAGCTTTGCACACTCTTTGCACACTCTAAAAAATAAAAATAAAAACTTGAATGAGTAGGTGTGTCCAAACTTTTGACTGGTACTGTATATCCACAGTTTCCCTCTGGCACATATATGAGGAATTTCTTCATAAATATTAAAAAAGAATCGATCAATGAAAGCTACTTGGATCAAGATGTTTCAACAACACCCACCATCTCCCCGGAGGATCCCATAGAGAATGGCCCCGATGGGAAAGAAACTCATATTTTCATAGATCAGACATAAATACCTCAATGAATATTTCATTTTAAAAAATGCCTTAAGACAATGAAATAGACAATTGATTAGTTGGTGGGATGGTTTGTCCATAAGGGTTAGAATGGGGTTTTCTTGGTTAAATGTTAAGACGATCTTCTAACTACTTAGCATGTCCGATGTGATGTGTTCCCACATAAAGCAATACTATAGTGAATACTACTCTTTGTACTGTATTTATACTGTAGTAAACTGTTTTTGCAGTGAATAGTGTAGGATTTACTGCAGTATACTACAATATTTACAGTTTACTATAGTACAAATACTGCAGTAGAAAAAAAAGAGTAGTATATACTATAGTAGTTCCTGTAGTGTTTTGCGGCCTGAAACACTCAAAGAGCTAATTTTCCATAATCTGTAGGTAGGTAAGTAGGTAGGTAAGTAGGTAAGTAGGTAGGTAGGTAGTTAGGTAAGTACGTAGTTAGGTAGGTAAGTAGATACGTAGGTAAGTAGATAGGTAGGTAGGTCGGTAGGTTGGATAGGTTGGTTGGTAGGTAGGTAGGTAGGTAGGTAGGTAGGTAGGTAGGTAGGTAGGTAGGTAGGTAGGTAGGTAGGTAGGTAGGTAGGACTAGGTCCTGAACAGAGAGTTCAGAACTTCTGCTCTTTTTCATAACCTGTAGGTAGATAAGTAGATAGGTAGGTAGTTAAGTAGGTAGGTAGGTAAGTAGATAGGTAGGTAGGTAGGTAGGTAGGTAGGTAGGTAGGTAGGTAGGTAGGTAGGTAGGTAGGTAGGTAGGTAGGTAGGTAGGTAGGTAGGTAGGTAGGACTAGGTCCTGAACAGAGAGTTCAGAACTTCTGCTCTTTTTCATAACCTGTAGGTAGATAAGTAGATAGGTAGTTAAGTAGGTAAGTAGATAGGTAGGTAGGTAGGTAGGTAGGTAGGTAGGTAGGTAGGTAGGTAGGTAGGTAAGTAGGTAGGTAGGTAAGTAGGTAGGGTAGTAGGTAGGTAGGTAGGTAGGTAGGTAGGTAGGTAGGTAGGTAGGTAGGTAGGTAGGTAAGTGGGTAGTTAGGACTAGGTCCTGAACAGAGAGTTCAGAACTTCTGCTCTTTTTCATAACCTGTAGGTAGGTAAGTAGATAGGTAGGTAGGTAGGTAGGTAGGTAGGTAGGTAGGTAGGTAGGTAGGTAGGAGATAGGTAGGTAAGGAGATAGGTAGGTAGGTAAGTAGATAGGTAGGTAGGTAGGTAGGTAAGGAGATAGGTAGGTAAGGAGATAGGTAGGTAAGTAGATACGTAGGTAAGTAGATAGGTAGGTAGGTAGGTAGGTAGGTAGGTAGGTAGGTCGGTAGGTTGGGTAGGTTGGTTGGTAGGTAGGTAGGTAGGTTTGTACTGTATTTATACTGTAGTAAACTGTTTTTGCAGTGAATACTGTAGGATTTACTGCAGTATACTGCAATATTTACAGTTTACTATAGTACAAATACTGCAGTAGAAAAAAAAGAGTAGTATATACTATAGTAGTTCCTGTAGTGTTTTGCGGCCTGAAACACTCAAAGAGCTAATTTTCCATAATCTGTAGGTAGGTAAGTAGGTAGGTAAGTAGGTAAGTAGGTAGGTAGGTAGTTAGGTAAGTACGTAGTTAGGTAGGTAAGTAGATGCGTAGGTAAGTAGATAGGTAGGTAGGTCGGTAGGTTGGATAGGTTGGTTGGTAGGTAGGTAGGTAGGTAGGTAGGTAGGTAGGTAGGTAGGTAGGTAGGTAGGTAGGTAGGTAGGACTAGGTCCTGAACAGAGAGTTCAGAACTTCTGCTGCTTTTTCATAACCTGTAGGTAGATAAGTAGATAGGTAGGTAGTTAAGTAGGTAGGTAGGTAAGTAGATAGGTAGGTAGGTAGGTAGGTAGGTAGGTAGGTAGGTAGGTAGGTAGGTAGGTAGGTAGGTAGGTAGGTAGGTAGGTAGGTAGGTAGGTAGGACTAGGTCCTGAACAGAGAGTTCAGAACTTCTGCTCTTTTTCATAACCTGTAGGTAGATAAGTAGATAGGTAGTTAAGTAGGTAAGTAGATAGGTAGGTAGGTAGGTAGGTAAGTAGGTAGGTAGGTAAGTAGGTAGGTAAGTAGGTAGGTAGGTAGGTAGGTAGGTAGGTAGGTAGGTAGGTAGGTAGGTAGGTAGGTAAGTGGGTAGTTAGGACTAGGTCCTGAACAGAGAGTTCAGAACTTCTGCTCTTTTTCATAACCTGTAGGTAGGTAAGTAGATAGGTAGGTAGGTAGGTAGGTAGGTAGGTAGGTAGGTAGGTAGGAGATAGGTAGGTAGGTAAGGTAGATAGGTAGGTAGGTAGGTAGGTAGGTAGGTAGGTAGGTAGGTAGGTAGGTAGGTAGGTAGGTAGGTAGGTAGGTAAGGAGATAGGTAGGTAAGGAGATAGGTAGGTAAGTAGATACGTAGGTAAGTAGATAGGTAGGTAGGTAGGTCGGTAGGTTGGGTAGGTTGGTTGGTAGGTAGGTAGGTAGGTTTGTACTGTATTTATACTGTAGTAAACTGTTTTTGCAGTGAATACTGTAGGATTTACTGCAGTATACTGCAATATTTACAGTTTACTATAGTACAAATACTGCAGTAGAAAAAAAGAGTAGTATATACTATAGTAGTTCCTGTAGTGTTTTGCGGCCTGAAACACTCAAAGAGCTAATTTTCCATAATCTGTAGGTAGGTAAGTAGGTAGGTAAGTAGGTAAGTAGGTAGGTAGGTAGTTAGGTAAGTACGTAGTTAGGTAGGTAAGTAGATACGTAGGTAAGTAGATAGGTAGGTAGGTCGGTAGGTTGGATAGGTTGGTTGGTAGGTAGGTAGGTAGGTAGGTAGGTAGTTAAGTAGGTAGGTAGGTAAGTAGGTAGGTAGGTAGGTAGGTAGGTAGGTAGGTAAGTAGGTAGGTAGGTAGGTAGGAAGGTAGGTAGGTAGGTAGGTAGGTAGGTAGGTAGGTAGGTAGGTAGGTAGGTAGGTAGGTAGGTAGGTAGGTAGGTAGGTAGGTAGGTAGGTAGGTAGGTAGGTAGGTAGGTAGGTAGGTAGGTAGGTAGGTAGGTAGGTAGGTAGGTAGGTAGGTAGGTAGGTAGGTAGGTAGGTAGGTAGGTAGGACTAGGTCCTGAACAGAGAGTTCAGAACTTCTGCTCTTTTTCATAACCTGTAAGGAACACAATATATGGTCTACACTTGGCATGTAGGTTTCTCACATGTGGCACAAATGTGGATATGGGGGAGGGGAATGGGCAGGGTATATGCAACTTAAATACTGTAGTATTTACTACTACTGACATTAATTTGTGGGTTTTTACTGTAGTATTCTACAGTATAGTACACTATTCTATAGTAAGTACTACACATGATCAAGGGATACTACAGTGTGTAGTACAGTATTCTACAGTATACTACAGTTTATTACAGAATTCTATAGTAAGTACTGTGGTATTCTATAATAAAATATAGTCTTCTTTATGTGGGTTAGGACTGAATTTCAAGCCTGATCCCAGATCTGTTTGTGCTGTTTTGCCTTCTCATATAGTCACTGTCATGCCATTAATGACCATAGCCAGACAGTATAAACAGATCTGGGATTAGGCTACTGGATATCTGCCTGACCTTCAGCTGTCTGTGACCATTTCTCATCAGCTACATACACCAGACCTTAGTACAGGAAGACAACAGGAAGACAACAGGAAGACAACAGGGACACCTGTGAAGCAAGTGCAGAAGGGTGACTCCTCTAAGCCCTTCAATTCTCACCACCAACACCTTCAGCATAACACTACATCACACACGGAACAGAGTAACACACACACACACGCCTGAAATGAGAAGAGAAAAGTTATTTGTAGTACAATGTTGACCAGCCTCTTCTACAACTCTCCTGGGAGAGTCCCTGAGGTGATTAAGGACAAATTAGAGAACAACATTGTTTCTGTGCATTACTGTATAGGACATTAAACACACACGCACACAACCGTTTGAGGCATGAGGTTATAGACACACACACACACACACACACACACACACACACACACACACACACACACACACACACACACACACACACACACACACACACACACACACACACACACACACACACACACACACACACACACACACACACACACACACACACACACACACACACACACACATACACACATACACACATACACACACACACAAAGGGCCTTTATGCACCTTATGTGTCTTGTCCATATCAAATCCATTCTCTCTGTCCTCCTCTCCACTCTCATGTTAGCTGTAATGTTTTGTGTACACAATAGGAACTAAAGCTGTGAGCATCATATTGTTCACCAACACCCCTCCACACACACACACACACACACACACACACACACACACACACACACACACACACACACACACACACACACACACACACACACACACACACACACACACACACACACACACACACACACACACACACACACACACACACACACACACACACACACACACACACAGGCACTGGCTGGCTAACCAGTCTGAACTGGTTCTGACATAGGTGAACCAGAGCCTTGTCCTTTTTCGCCTCCAGACAAAAAATAACCTGGTGGCATTCGATCTAGACTCAGCAGGTATGAAGGAGATGTGTGTGTGTGTCTCCCTAGACCTTCCAGGCCTGGACCACTGCCAAGTTCATCTGTTAATGGACAACCACTCTGAGGGCCGAGCCATCCCTCCTTCCCTCTCTCCCTCCTGTCCCCCCCTCCAGCAGCCGTCCCTGCTCACGACCCCCCCCACCCAACCTCCCCAACCCACCACGCCTGCCCAGATACAGGCCTCTCCCCTCATCTCTCCCTTTCTCTCTTCCCTAGACGTAGATCACTCCTGCTCCTTTCTCTCTCCCTCTCCCCTCTCCCCCCTTCCTCTTCTCTTCTCCCCCTCCCCTCCTCCCACTCTATTCAAGATAAACAAAGTGCTTCAAGTTCAGGGGACACCCTGGGACCCTTTAACAAAGCCATCTATCATCCTGTCTGCCAGGCCAGGCCTCTCTCTCTCAGCCACCACCAGCCCTGCTGCTGTCTCTACCTCTTCTGGTCTCTGTCTCCATATAGTACTCTCTCTCTCTTTACCTCTCCTCCTGCTGTCTCTACCTCTTCTGGTCTCTATCTCCATATAGTACTCTCTCTCTCTTTACCTCTCCTCCTGCTGTCTCTACCTCTTCTGGTCTCTATCTCCATATAGTACTCTCTCTCTCTTTACCTCTCCTCCTGCTGTCTCTACCTCTTCTGGTCTCTATCTCCATATAGTACTCTCTCTCTCTTTACCTCTCCTCTCTGTCTCTACCTCTTCTGGTCTCTATCTCCATATAGCTCTCTCTTTACTCTCTTCTGGTCTCTATCTCCATATAGTACTCCATATCTCTCTCTTTACCTCTCCTCCTGCTGTCTCTACCTCTTCTGGTCTCTATCTCCATATAGTACTCTCTCTCTCTTTACCTCTCCTCCTGCTGTCTCTACCTCTTCTGGTCTCTATCTCCATATAGTACTCTCTCTCTCTTTACCTCTCCTCCTGCTGTCTCTACCTCTTCTGGTCTCTATCTCCATATAGTACTCTCTCTCTCTTTACCTCTCCTCCTGCTGTCTCTACCTCTTCTGGTCTCTATCTCCATATAGTACTCTCTCTCTCTTTACCTCTCCTCCTGCTGTCTCTACCTCTTCTGGTCTCTATCTCCATATAGTACTTTACCTCTCTCTCTTTACCTCTCCTCCTGCTGTCTCTACCTCTTCTGGTCTCTATCTCCATATAGTACTCTCTCTCTCTTTACCTCTCCTCCTCTACCTCTCTTTACCTCTCCTCCTGCTGTCTCTACCTCTTCTGGTCTCCTGCTGTCTCTACTCTCTTCTGGTCTCTATCTCCATATAGTACTCTCTCTCTCTTTACCTCTCCTCCTGCTGTCTCTACCTCTTCTGGTCTCTATCTCCATATAGTACTCTCTCTCTCTTTACCTCTCCTCCTGCTGTCTCTACCTCTTCTGGTCTCTATCTCCATATAGTACTCTCTCTCTCTTTACCTCTCCTCCTGCTGTCTCTACCTCTTCTGGTCTCTATCTCCATATAGTACTCTCTCTCTCTCTCTCTCCTGCTTTACCTTCTCCTCCTGCTGTCTCTTTACCTCTTCTGGTCTCTATCTCCATATAGTACTCTCTCTCTCTTTACCTCTCCTCCTGCTGTCTCTACCTCTTCTGGTCTCTATCTCCATATAGTACTCTCTCTCTCTTTACCTCTCCTCCTGCTGTCTCTACCTCTTCTGGTCTCTATCTCCATATAGTACTCTCTCTCTCTTTACCTCTCCTCCTGCTGTCTCTACCTCTTCTGGTCTCTATCTCCTTTACTCTCTCTCCTGCTGTCTCTACCTCTTCTGGTCTCTATCTCCACCTCTTCTGGTCTCTATAGTACTCTCTCTCTCTTTACCTCTCCTCCTGCTGTCTCTACCTCTTCTGGTCTCTATCTCCATATAGTACTCTCTCTCTCTTTACCTCTCCTCCTGCTGTCTCTACCTCTTCTGGTCTCTATCTCCATATAGTACTCTCTCTCTCTTTACCTCTCCTCCTGCTGTCTCTACCTCTTCTGGTCTCTATCTCCATATAGTACTCTCTCTCTCTTTACCTCTCCTCCTGCTGTCTCTACCTCTTCTGGTCTCTATCTCCATATAGTACTCTCTCTCTCTTTACCTCTCCTCCTGCTCTCTCTGCCTCGGCCTCTCAGGCAGCCTCTATGCTCCAGCCGGACAATTTCCCCTTTGTGCTCCCGTCAGAAACCCACCAACCCCCACGGGCATAGGAGACTAGCCCCCCGTGCCCCCCCCCCCCCACACACACACACCTCATGCCAGGGGGCTTGTGGAGGGCTTGACCAGTCACTTTGAATGCCTTGAAGCCACTCCTCCATCTCTGGCCCGTCTCTCCATGGGTAAGGCCTTACTAGGACAATTAACAATACTGTTGACGGCTTGATAGGTGGTAGAAAGAGGAGTACCAGGAAGGGACATCAGGGCTGTAGAACTATGTAAACACAGTGAAGTCTATGGAGGCTGTGTAGAGTGAGATATCAACACAGCTGGGAGGTAGTCTATAGGAGAAGTCTCATTCAGTTATACTGAGAGGGAATCAGTCAATGTAATGTGGTCTACAGGTCTCTACTACTCTCCTCCCTAAATGTGCTCTGAGGAAGAGAGAAAAGGAGGGAGGGAGAGAGAGAGGCGGGGAGGGAGGGAGGGAGGGACGGGTTTTTCCTGGCTAACGATTGTGATGAAAGCCGGCTAATCAACTCTTGACACCGAGAACTCACTCCAGGTGAGAGAGCCAGCATGACAGTTCACACACACACCCACACACACGCGCGCACGCATGCGCACACACACACACACACACACACACACGCACACACACACGCACACACACATACCAGCTGAGAGATCAGGGAGCTACTGACAACACACACTCATTAGCAGTTAATGTGGACACATACACGGACACAGTGTCCACATCCCCACTCTCTCTCCAGTCTCCCGTCGAAGGTCTGGCCTGTTCATTTTAGAGTGCTAAATTATCCATTAGATGTTATCAAGTCTGAATTATCCATTAGATGTTATCAAGTCTAAATTATCCATTAGATGTTATCAAGTCTTAGCAGGCCAATACCATTCCTCTAGGAGACATCAATGATTCATAGACCAGCAGCATCATCACGCTGCATTGGGACGGACTACTGGGAGCGTGACTCTACACGCACCATAGGCAAAATACATGCACTCATATTTAGGTCAGACGAGCACACTCACTCAGGATGACACGGATGGGGCCACAGTGTCTCCTGACCCCTCCTGTCTCAGCCTCCAGTATTTATGCTGCAGTAGTTTATGTGTCGGGGGGCTAGGGTCAGTTTGTTATATCTGGAGTACTTCTCCTGTCCTATTCGGTGTCCTGTGTGAATTTAAGTGTGCTCTCTCTAATTCTATCTTTCTCTCTTTCTTTCTCCTAGGACCTGAGCCCTAGGACCATGCCTCAGGACTACCTGACATGATGACTCCTTGCTGTCCCCAGTCCACCTGGCCGTGCTGCTGCTCCAGTTTCAACTGTTCTGCCTTATTATTATTGGACCATGCTGGTCATTTATGAACATTTGAACATCTTGGCCATGTTCTGTTATAATCTCCACCCGGCACAGCCAGAAGAGGACAGGCCACCCCACATAGCCTGGTTCCTCTCTAGGTTTCTATCTAGGTTTTGGCCTTTCTAGGGAGTTTTTCCTAGTCACCGTGCTTCTACACCTGCATTGCATTGCTTGTATCCATCTCTCTCTCTCTCTCTCTCTCTCTCTCTCTCTCTCTCTCTCTCTCTCTCTCTCTCTCTCTCTCTCTATCTCGCTACAGTTTCTCTCCATCCTCCCATCTCTCTCATCTCCACCTGTGTCCTGGCAGCCAGGCAGGGCAGACATGTTCAGAATGCACGGCAATAATGGCCTAATCAAAAATGCAAAACAATTGGCAATTACCGTGAGGAGGCCTAACGCTCATTAGAATTTACAGCAAGGTAATGAACTGCGAGTCTGGCTGCCCACGCCATGAATATTCATATATTCAGATAAAGCAATCAGGGCTTTGAAGATTAAAGAAGAGGAACGCTTCAAATTCAAATGAGGGATAGAGGAGAGGAGACCGGCATATTATCAGTGAGATTCAGGATGGACGTAAAGAGTGGATGGATGGAGGATGGAAATAAGTGGTTGAGTGTGTGTGTGTGTGTGTGTGTGTGTGTGTGTGTGTGTGTGTGTGTGTGTGTGTGTGTGTGTGTGTGTGTGTGTGTGTGTGTGTGTGTGTGTGTGTGTGTGTGTGTGTGTGTGTGTGTGTGTGTGTGTGTGTGTGTGTGTGTGTGTGTGTGTGTGTGTGTGTGTGTGTGTGTGATCATTCGCTTAAAATCCTCACACCAAACTGCACATACATCATGATAGCTGTTTTTAATGAATCAACCAAAAGCAAAACATATCAACTCCACCACAGCTTTGTGGTTCTAATGACTGAAACCAGACTCTCTGAAGAGTCTCTCCCTCTCTCTCTTTCTCTCGCTATCTCTGTCTCTGTCTCTGTCTCCCTATCCCCCCGTCTGCCTGTCTCCCTATCCCCCCGTCTGCCTGTCTCCCTATCCCCCCGTCTGTCTGTCTCCCTATCCCTATCCCCCGTCTGCCTGTCTCCCTATCCCCCTTCTGCCTGTCTCCCTATCCCCCGTCTGTCTGTCTCCCTATCCCCCCCCCCCGTCTGCCTGTCTCCCTATCCCCC